>NW_021144296.1:0-13534 GCF_004193775.1 Glycine soja
TATGGGACACAATCGACATCCGAGTCAAAAGTTATTGTCGTTTGAATTTGCTCAGAGCTTCTGTTTTCAATTTCGAGCGTCTCGAATATTACGGGACTCAATCGGACATCCGAGTTAAAAGTTATTGTCGTTTGAATTTGCTAGAGCTTCTGTTTCAATTTCGAGCGTCTCGATATATTCGGGACACAATCGACATCCGAGTCAAAAGTTATTGTCGTTTGAATTTGCTCAGAGCTTCTGTTTCAATTTCGAGCGTCTCGATATACTACGGACACAATCGACATCCGAGTCAAAAGTTATTGTCGTTTGAATTTGCTTAGAGATTCTGTGTTCAATTACGAGCGTCTCGATATATTACGGGACTCAATCGGACATCCCGAGTAAAAGTTATTGTCGTTTGAATTTGCTCAGAGCTTCAGTTTTCAATTCGAGCGTCTCGATATACTCGGGACACAATCGGACATCCGAGTCAAAAGTTATGTCGTTTGAATTTGCTCAGAGCTTCTGTTTTCAATTACGAGCGTTCTCGATATATTTACGGGACTCAATCGGACTCCGAGTAAAAAGTTATTGTCGTTTGATTTTTCTCAGAGCTCAGTTTTCAATTTCGAGCCGGTCTCGATATACTACGGGACACAATCGGACATCCGAGTCAAAGTTATTGTCGTTTGAATTTGCTCAGAGCTTCTGTTTTCAATTACGAGCGTCTCATATATTACGGGACTCATCGGACATCCGAGTAAAAATTATTGTCGTTTGATTTTCTCAGAGCTTCAGTTTTCAACTTCGAGCGTCTCGATATACTACGGGACACAATCGGACATCCGAGTCAAAAGTTATTGTCGTTTGAATTTGCTCAGAGCTTCTGTTTTCAATTTCGAGCGTCTCGATATTTACGGGCCTATCCGACATCCGAGTTAAAAGTTATTGTCGTTTGATTTTCTAGAGCTTCTTTTCATTACGAGCGTCTCGATATACTACGGGACACAATCGGACATCCGAGTCAAAAGTTATTGTCGTTTGAATTGGCTCAGAGCTTCTGTTTTCAATTACGAGCATCTCGATATAATACGAGACACAATCGGACATCCGAATAAAAAGTTATTGTCGTTTGAATTTGCTCAAAGCTTCTCAATTACGAGCGTCTCGATATATTACGGGACTCAATCGGACATCCGAGTAAAAAGTTATTGTCGTTTGATTTTTCTCAGAGCTTCAGTTTTCAATTTCGAGCGTCTCGATATACTACGGGACACAATCGGACATCCGAGTCAAAAGTTATTGTCGTTTGAATTTGCTCAGAGCTTCTGTTTTCAATTACGAGCGTCTCGATATATTAGGGACTCAATCGGACATCCGAGTAAAAGTTATTGTCGTTTGATTTTTCTCAGAGCTTCAGTTTTCAATTTCGAGCGTCTCGATATACTTCGGGACACAATCGGACATCCGAGTCAAAAGTTATTGTCGTTTGAATTTGCTCAGAGCTTCAGTTTTCAATTTCAGCGTCTCGATATTTTACGGGGCTCTATCCGACATCCGAGTAAAAGTTATTGTCGTTTGATTTTCTAGAGCTTCCTTTTCAATTACGAGCGTCTCGATATACTACGGACACTATCGGACATCCGAGTTAAAAGTTATTGTCGTTTGAATTTGCTCAGAGCTTCATTTTCAATTCTAGCGTCTCGATATTTACGGGACACAATCGACATCCGAGTAAAAGTTATTGTCGTTTGAATTTGCTCAGAGCTTCTGTTTCAATTACGAGCGTCTCGATATATTACGGACTCAATCGGACATCCGAGTAAAAGTTATTGTCGTTTGAATTTGCTCAGAGCTTCAGTTTTCAATTTCGAGCGTCTCGATATATTACGGGACTCAATCGGACATCCGAGTAAAAAGTTATTGTCGTTTGATTTTCTCAGAGCTTCATTTTCAATTTCGAGCGTCTCGATATACTACGGGACACAATCGGACATCCGAGTTAAAATTTATTGTCGTTTGATTTTCTCAGAGCTTCTGTTTTCAATTCGAGCGTCTCGATATTATGGGACACAATCGGACATCCGAGTTAAAATTTATTGTCGTTTGAATTTGCTGAGAGCTTCAGTTTTCAATTTCGAGCGTCTCGATATACTTCGGGACACAATCGGACATCCGAGTAAAATTATTGTCGTTGATTTTTCTTCAAGCTTCAGTTTTCAATTTCGAGCGTCTCGATATACTACGGTACAAATCGGACATCCGAGTAAAAGTTATTGTCGTTTGAATTTGCTCAGAGCTTCTGTTTTCAATTTCAAGCGTCTCGACATATTATGGGACTCAATTGGACATCCGTGTAAAAATTATCGTTGTTTGATTTTCTAATAGCTTTTGTTCTGAATTTCGAGCGTCTCGATATATTACGGGACACAATCGGACATCCGAGTCAAAAGATATTGTCGTTTGAATTTGCTCAGAGCTTCCTTTTCAATAACAAGCGTCTCGATATATTACGGGACACAATCGGACATCCGAGTAAAAAGTTATTGTCGTTTGAATTTGCTCAGAGCTTCTGTTTTCAATTACGAGCGTCTCAATATACTACGGGACTCAATCGGACATCCAATAAAAAGTTATTGTCGTTTGAATTTGCTCAGAGCTTCTGTTTTCATTTACGAGCGTCTCGATATATTACGGGACTCAATCGGACATCCGAGTAAAAAGTTATTATCGTTTGAACTTGCTCAGAGCTTCTATTTTCAATTACGAGCGTCTCGATATGTTACGGGACACAATCGGACATCCGAGTCAAAAGTTATTGTCGTTTGAATTTGCTTAGAGCTTCTGTTTTCAATTTAGAGCGTCTCGATATTTTACGGGGCTCTATCCGACATCCGAGTTAAAAGTTATTGTCGTTTGATTTTTCTTAGAGCTTCCCTTTTCTATTACGAGCGTCTCGATTTACTACGGGACACAAGTCGACATTTGAGTCAATAGTTATTGTCGTTTCAATTTGCTCAGAGCTTCTGTGTTCAATTACGAGCGTCTCGAGATATTACGAGACTCAATCGGACATCCGAGTAAGAAGTTATTGTCGTTGAATTTGCTCAGAGCTTCTGCTTTCAATTACGAGCATCTCGATATATTACGGGACTCAATCGGACATCCGAGTAAAAGGTTATTGTCGTTTGATTTTTCTCAGAGCTTCAGTTGTCAATTTCGGGCGTCTCGATATACTACGGGACACAATCGGACATCCGAGTCAAAAGTTTTTGTCGTTTGAATTTGCTCAGAGCTTTTGTTTTCAATTACGAGCGTCTCGATATATTAAGGGACTCAATCGGACATCCGAGTAAAAAGTTATTGTCGTTTGATTTTTCTCAGAGCTTCAGTTTTCTATTTCGAGCATCTCGATATACTATGGAATACAATCAGACATCCGAGTCGAAAGTTATTGTCGTTTGAATTTGCTTAGAGCTTCTGTTTTCAATTTCGAGTATCTCGATATTTTACGGGGCTCTATTTGACATCCGAGTTAAAAGTTATTGTCGTTTGATGTATCTTAGAGCTTCCCTGTTCTATTACGAGCGTCTCGATATACTATGGGACACAAGTCGACATTTGAGTCAAAAGTTATTGTCGTTTGAATTTGGTCAGAGCTTCTGTGTTCATTTCCGAGCGTCTCGATATGTTACGGGACAGAATCGGACATCCGTGTCAAAAGTTATTGTCGTTTGAACTTGCTCAGAGCTTCTGTTTTCAATTTAGAGCGTCTCGATATTTTACGCGGCTCTATCCGACATCCGAGTTAAAAGTTATTGTCGTTTGATTTTTCATAGAGCTTCCCTTTCTTATTACGAGCGTCTCGATGTACTACGGGACACAAGTCGACATTTGAGTCAAAAGTTATTGTCGTTTGAATTTGCTCAGAACTTCTGTGTTCAATTCCGAGCGTCTCGATATATTACGAGACTCAATTGAACATCCGAGTAAAAAGTTATTATCGTTTGAACTTGCTCAGAGCTTCTGTTTTTAATTACGAGCGTCTCGATATGTTACGGGACTCAATCGGACATCCGAGTAAAAAGTTATTGTCGTTTGAACCTGCTCAGAGCTTCTGTTTTCAATTTCGAGCGTCTCGATATTTTACGGGGCTCTATCCGACATCCGAGTTAAAAGTTATTGTCGTTTCATTTATCTTAGAGCTTCCCTTTTCGATTACGAGCGTCTCGATATACTACGGGACACAAGTCGACAACCGAGTTAAAAGTTATTTTCGTTTTATTTTTCTCAGAGCTTCTGTTTTCAATTACGAGCGTCTCGAAATATTACGGGACTCAATCGGACATCCGAGTAAAAAGTGATTGTCGTTTGATTTTTCTCAGAGCTTCAGTTTTCAATTTCGAGCGTCTCGATATACTTCGGGACACAATCGGACATCCGATTAAAAGTTATTGTCGTTTGAATTTGGTCAGTGCTTCTGTTTTCAAATTCGAGTATCTCGATATTTTACGGGGCTCTATCCGAAATCCAAGTTAAAAGTTATTGTCGTTTGATTTTTCTTAGAGCTTCCCTTTTCAATTATGAGCCTCTCGATATACTACGGGACACAATCGGACACCCGAGTTAAAAGTTATTGTCGTTTGAATTTGCTCAGAGCTTCTGTTTTCAATTACGAGCGTCTCAATATATTACGGGACTCAATCGGACATCCGAGTAAAAAGTTATTGTCGTTTGAATTTGCTGAGAGCTTCAGTTTTCAATTTCGAGCGTCTCGATATACTTCGGGACACAATCGGACATCCGAGTCAAAAGTTATTGTCGGTTGAATTTGCTCTGTGCTTCTGTTTTCAATTTCGAGCGTCTCGATATATTACGGGACACAATCGGACATCCGAGTAAAAAGTTATTGTCGTTTGATTTTTCTCACAGCTTCAGTTTCCAACTTCGAGCGTCTCGATATACTACGGGACACAATCGGACATCCGAGTCAAAAGTTATTGTCGTTTGAATTTGCTTAGTGCTTCTGTTTTCAATTTAGAGCGTCTCGATATTTTACGGGGCTCTATCCGACATCCGAGTTAAAAGTTATTGTCGTTAGATTTTTCTTAGAGCTTCCCATTTCTATTGCGAGCGTCTCGATGTACTATGGGACACAAGTCGACATATGAGTCAAAAGTTATTGTCGTTTCAATTTGCTCAGAGCTTCTGTGTTCAATTACGAGCGTCCCGAGATATTACGAGACTCAATCGGACATCCGAGTAAAAAGTTATTGTCGTTTGAATTTGCTAAGAGATTCAGTTTTTAATTTCGAGCGTCTCGACATATTATGGGACTCAATCGGACATCCGAGTAAAAAGTTATTGTCGTCTGATTTTTCTCAGAGCTTCAATTTTCAATTTCGAGCGTCTCGATATACTACGGGACACAATCGGACATCCGAGTTAAAATTTATTGTCGTTTGATTTTTCTCAGAGCTTCTGTTTTCAATTTCGAGCGTCTCGACATATTATGGGACACAATCGGACATCCGAGTTAAAATTTATTGTCGTTTGAATTTGCTGAGAGCTTCAGTTTTCAATTTCGAGCGTCTCGATATACTTCGGGACACAATCGGACATCCGAGTAAAAATTTATTGTCGTTGATTTTTCTTCAAGCTTCAGTTTTCAATTTCGAGCGTCTCGATATACTACGGTACAAAATCGGACATCCGAGTAAAAAGTTATTGTCGTTTGAATTTGCTCAGAGCTTCTGTTTTCAATTTCAAGCGTCTCGACATATTATGGGACTCAATTGGACATCCGTGTAAAAATTTATCGTTGTTTGATTTTTCTAATAGCTTTTGTTCTGAATTTCGAGCGTCTCGATATATTACGGGACACAATCGGACATCCGAGTCAAAAGATATTGTCGTTTGAATTTGCTCAGAGCTTCCCTTTTCAATAACAAGCGTCTCGATATATTACGGGACACAATCGGACATCCGAGTAAAAAGTTATTGTCGTTTGAATTTGCTCAGAGCTTCTGTTTTCAATTACGAGCGTCTCAATATACTACGGGACTCAATCGGACATCCAATAAAAAGTTATTGTCGTTTGAATTTGCTCAGAGCTTCTGTTTTCATTTACGAGCGTCTCGATATATTACGGGACTCAATCGGACATCCGAGTAAAAAGTTATTATCGTTTGAACTTGCTCAGAGCTTCTATTTTCAATTACGAGCGTCTCGATATGTTACGGGACAGAATCGGACATCCGAGTCAAAAGTTATTGTTGTTTGAACTTGCTCAGAGCTTCTGTTTTCAATTTAGAGCGTCTCGATATTTTACGGGGCTCTATCCGACATCCGAGTTAAAAGTTATTGTCGTTTGATTTTTCATAGAGCTTCCCTTTCTTATTACGAGCGTCTCGATGTACTACGGGACACAAGTCGACATTTGAGTCAAAAGTTATTGTCGTTTGAATTTGCTCAGAACTTCTGTGTTCAATTCCGAGCGTCTCGATATATTACGAGACTCAATCGAACATCCGAGTCAAAAGTTATTGTCGTTGGAATTTGCTCAGAGCTTCTGCTTTCAATTACGAGCATCTCGATATATTACGGGACTCAATCGGACATCCGAGTAAAAGGTTATTGTCGTTTGATTTTTCTCAGAGCTTCAGTTGTCAATTTCGGGCGTCTCGATATACTACGGGACACAATCGGACATCCGAGTCAAAAGTTTTTGTCGTTTGAATTTGCTCAGAGCTTTTGTTTTCAATTACGAGCGTCTCGATATATTAAGGGACTCAATCGGACATCCGAGTAAAAAGTTATTGTCGTTTGATTTTTCTCAGAGCTTCAGTTTTCTATTTCGAGCATCTCGATATACTATGGAATACAATCAGACATCCGAGTCGAAAGTTATTGTCGTTTGAATTTGCTTAGAGCTTCTGTTTTCAATTTCGAGTATCTCGATATTTTACGGGGCTCTATTTGACATCCGAGTTAAAAGTTATTGTCGTTTGATGTATCTTAGAGCTTCCCTGTTCTATTACGAGCGTCTCGATATACTATGGGACACAAGTCGACATTTGAGTCAAAAGTTATTGTCGTTTGAATTTGGTCAGAGCTTCTGTGTTCATTTCCGAGCGTCTCGATATGTTACGGGACAGAATCGGACATCCGTGTCAAAAGTTATTGTCGTTTGAACTTGCTCAGAGCTTCTGTTTTCAATTTAGAGCGTCTCGATATTTTACGCGGCTCTATCCGACATCCGAGTTAAAAGTTATTGTCGTTTGATTTTTCATAGAGCTTCCCTTTCTTATTACGAGCGTCTCGATGTACTACGGGACACAAGTCGACATTTGAGTCAAAAGTTATTGTCGTTTGAATTTGCTCAGAACTTCTGTGTTCAATTCCGAGCGTCTCGATATATTACGAGACTCAATTGAACATCCGAGTAAAAAGTTATTATCGTTTGAACTTGCTCAGAGCTTCTGTTTTTAATTACGAGCGTCTCGATATGTTACGGGACTCAATCGGACATCCGAGTAAAAAGTTATTGTCGTTTGAACCTGCTCAGAGCTTCTGTTTTCAATTTCGAGCGTCTCGATATTTTACGGGGCTCTATCCGACATCCGAGTTAAAAGTTATTGTCGTTTCATTTATCTTAGAGCTTCCCTTTTCGATTACGAGCGTCTCGATATACTACGGGACACAAGTCGACAACCGAGTTAAAAGTTATTTTCGTTTTATTTTTCTCAGAGCTTCTGTTTTCAATTACGAGCGTCTCGAAATATTACGGGACTCAATCGGACATCCGAGTAAAAAGTGATTGTCGTTTGATTTTTCTCAGAGCTTCAGTTTTCAATTTCGAGCGTCTCGATATACTTCGGGACACAATCGGACATCCGATTAAAAGTTATTGTCGTTTGAATTTGGTCAGTGCTTCTGTTTTCAAATTCGAGTATCTCGATATTTTACGGGGCTCTATCCGAAATCCAAGTTAAAAGTTATTGTCGTTTGATTTTTCTTAGAGCTTCCCTTTTCAATTATGAGCCTCTCGATATACTACGGGACACAATCGGACACCCGAGTTAAAAGTTATTGTCGTTTGAATTTGCTCAGAGCTTCTGTTTTCAATTACGAGCGTCTCAATATATTACGGGACTCAATCGGACATCCGAGTAAAAAGTTATTGTCGTTTGAATTTGCTGAGAGCTTCAGTTTTCAATTTCGAGCGTCTCGATATACTTCGGGACACAATCGGACATCCGAGTCAAAAGTTATTGTCGGTTGAATTTGCTCTGTGCTTCTGTTTTCAATTTCGAGCGTCTCGATATATTACGGGACACAATCGGACATCCGAGTAAAAAGTTATTGTCGTTTGATTTTTCTCACAGCTTCAGTTTCCAACTTCGAGCGTCTCGATATACTACGGGACACAATCGGACATCCGAGTCAAAAGTTATTGTCGTTTGAATTTGCTTAGTGCTTCTGTTTTCAATTTAGAGCGTCTCGATATTTTACGGGGCTCTATCCGACATCCGAGTTAAAAGTTATTGTCGTTAGATTTTTCTTAGAGCTTCCCATTTCTATTGCGAGCGTCTCGATGTACTATGGGACACAAGTCGACATATGAGTCAAAAGTTATTGTCGTTTCAATTTGCTCAGAGCTTCTGTGTTCAATTACGAGCGTCCCGAGATATTACGAGACTCAATCGGACATCCGAGTAAAAAGTTATTGTCGTTTGAATTTGCTAAGAGATTCAGTTTTTAATTTCGAGCGTCTCGACATATTATGGGACTCAATCGGACATCCGAGTAAAAAGTTATTGTCGTCTGATTTTTCTCAGAGCTTCAATTTTCAATTTCGAGCGTCTCGATATACTACGGGACACAATCGGACATCCGAGTTAAAATTTATTGTCGTTTGATTTTTCTCAGAGCTTCTGTTTTCAATTTCGAGCGTCTCGACATATTATGGGACACAATCGGACATCCGAGTTAAAATTTATTGTCGTTTGAATTTGCTGAGAGCTTCAGTTTTCAATTTCGAGCGTCTCGATATACTTCGGGACACAATCGGACATCCGAGTAAAAATTTATTGTCGTTGATTTTTCTTCAAGCTTCAGTTTTCAATTTCGAGCGTCTCGATATACTACGGTACAAAATCGGACATCCGAGTAAAAAGTTATTGTCGTTTGAATTTGCTCAGAGCTTCTGTTTTCAATTTCAAGCGTCTCGACATATTATGGGACTCAATTGGACATCCGTGTAAAAATTTATCGTTGTTTGATTTTTCTAATAGCTTTTGTTCTGAATTTCGAGCGTCTCGATATATTACGGGACACAATCGGACATCCGAGTCAAAAGATATTGTCGTTTGAATTTGCTCAGAGCTTCCCTTTTCAATAACAAGCGTCTCGATATATTACGGGACACAATCGGACATCCGAGTAAAAAGTTATTGTCGTTTGAATTTGCTCAGAGCTTCTGTTTTCAATTACGAGCGTCTCAATATACTACGGGACTCAATCGGACATCCAAATAAAAAGTTATTGTCGTTTGAATTTGCTCAGAGCTTCTGTTTTCATTTACGAGCGTCTCGATATATTACGGGACTCAATCGGACATCCGAGTAAAAAGTTATTATCGTTTGAACTTGCTCAGAGCTTCTATTTTCAATTACGAGCGTCTCGATATGTTACGGGACAGAATCGGACATCCGAGTCAAAAGTTATTGTTGTTTGAACTTGCTCAGAGCTTCTGTTTTCAATTTAGAGCGTCTCGATATTTTACGGGGCTCTATCCGACATCCGAGTTAAAAGTTATTGTCGTTTGATTTTTCATAGAGCTTCCCTTTCTTATTACGAGCGTCTCGATGTACTACGGGACACAAGTCGACATTTGAGTCAAAAGTTATTGTCGTTTGAATTTGCTCAGAACTTCTGTGTTCAATTCCGAGCGTCTCGATATATTACGAGACTCAATCGAACATCCGAGTCAAAAGTTATTGTCGTTGGAATTTGCTCAGAGCTTCTGCTTTCAATTACGAGCATCTCGATATATTACGGGACTCAATCGGACATCCGAGTAAAAGGTTATTGTCGTTTGATTTTTCTCAGAGCTTCAGTTGTCAATTTCGGGCGTCTCGATATACTACGGGACACAATCGGACATCCGAGTCAAAAGTTTTTGTCGTTTGAATTTGCTCAGAGCTTTTGTTTTCAATTACGAGCGTCTCGATATATTAAGGGACTCAATCGGACATCCGAGTAAAAAGTTATTGTCGTTTGATTTTTCTCAGAGCTTCAGTTTTCTATTTCGAGCATCTCGATATACTATGGAATACAATCAGACATCCGAGTCGAAAGTTATTGTCGTTTGAATTTGCTTAGAGCTTCTGTTTTCAATTTCGAGTATCTCGATATTTTACGGGGCTCTATTTGACATCCGAGTTAAAAGTTATTGTCGTTTGATGTATCTTAGAGCTTCCCTGTTCTATTACGAGCGTCTCGATATACTATGGGACACAAGTCGACATTTGAGTCAAAAGTTATTGTCGTTTGAATTTGGTCAGAGCTTCTGTGTTCATTTCCGAGCGTCTCGATATGTTACGGGACAGAATCGGACATCCGTGTCAAAAGTTATTGTCGTTTGAACTTGCTCAGAGCTTCTGTTTTCAATTTAGAGCGTCTCGATATTTTACGCGGCTCTATCCGACATCCGAGTAAAAAGTTATTGTCGTTTGAATTTGCTAAGAGATTCAGTTTTTAATTTCGAGCGTCTCGACATATTATGGGACTCAATCGGACATCCGAGTAAAAAGTTATTGTCGTCTGATTTTTCTCAGAGCTTCAATTTTCAATTTCGAGCGTCTCGATATACTACGGGACACAATCGGACATCCGAGTTAAAATTTATTGTCGTTTGATTTTTCTCAGAGCTTCTGTTTTCAATTTCGAGCGTCTCGACATATTATGGGACACAATCGGACATCCGAGTTAAAATTTATTGTCGTTTGAATTTGCTGAGAGCTTCAGTTTTCAATTTCGAGCGTCTCGATATACTTCGGGACACAATCGGACATCCGAGTAAAAATTTATTGTCGTTGATTTTTCTTCAAGCTTCAGTTTTCAATTTCGAGCGTCTCGATATACTACGGTACAAAATCGGACATCCGAGTAAAAAGTTATTGTCGTTTGAATTTGCTCAGAGCTTCTGTTTTCAATTTCAAGCGTCTCGACATATTATGGGACTCAATTGGACATCCGTGTAAGAATTTATCGTTGTTTGATTTTTCTAATAGCTTTTGTTCTGAATTTCGAGCGTCTCGATATATTACGGGACACAATCGGACATCCGAGTCAAAAGATATTGTCGTTTGAATTTGCTCAGAGCTTCCCTTTTCAATAACAAGCGTCTCGATATATTACGGGACACAATCGGACATCCGAGTAAAAAGTTATTGTCGTTTGAATTTGCTCAGAGCTTCTGTTTTCAATTACGAGCGTCTCAATATACTACGGGACTCAATCGGACATCCAAATAAAAAGTTATTGTCGTTTGAATTTGCTCAGAGCTTCTGTTTTCATTTACGAGCGTCTCGATATATTACGGGACTCAATCGGACATCCGAGTAAAAAGTTATTATCGTTTGAACTTGCTCAGAGCTTCTATTTTCAATTACGAGCGTCTCGATATGTTACGGGACAGAATCGGACATCCGAGTCAAAAGTTATTGTTGTTTGAACTTGCTCAGAGCTTCTGTTTTCAATTTAGAGCGTCTCGATATTTTACGGGGCTCTATCCGACATCCGAGTTAAAAGTTATTGTCGTTTGATTTTTCATAGAGCTTCCCTTTCTTATTACGAGCGTCTCGATGTACTACGGGACACAAGTCGACATTTGAGTCAAAAGTTATTGTCGTTTGAATTTGCTCAGAACTTCTGTGTTCAATTCCGAGCGTCTCGATATATTACGAGACTCAATCGAACATCCGAGTCAAAAGTTATTGTCGTTGGAATTTGCTCAGAGCTTCTGCTTTCAATTACGAGCATCTCGATATATTACGGGACTCAATCGGACATCCGAGTAAAAGGTTATTGTCGTTTGATTTTTCTCAGAGCTTCAGTTGTCAATTTCGGGCGTCTCGATATACTACGGGACACAATCGGACATCCGAGTCAAAAGTTTTTGTCGTTTGAATTTGCTCAGAGCTTTTGTTTTCAATTACGAGCGTCTCGATATATTAAGGGACTCAATCGGACATCCGAGTAAAAAGTTATTGTCGTTTGATTTTTCTCAGAGCTTCAGTTTTCTATTTCGAGCATCTCGATATACTATGGAATACAATCAGACATCCGAGTCGAAAGTTATTGTCGTTTGAATTTGCTTAGAGCTTCTGTTTTCAATTTCGAGTATCTCGATATTTTACGGGGCTCTATTTGACATCCGAGTTAAAAGTTATTGTCGTTTGATGTATCTTAGAGCTTCCCTGTTCTATTACGAGCGTCTCGATATACTATGGGACACAAGTCGACATTTGAGTCAAAAGTTATTGTCGTTTGAATTTGGTCAGAGCTTCTGTGTTCATTTCCGAGCGTCTCGATATGTTACGGGACAGAATCGGACATCCGTGTCAAAAGTTATTGTCGTTTGAACTTGCTCAGAGCTTCTGTTTTCAATTTAGAGCGTCTCGATATTTTACGCGGCTCTATCCGACATCCGAGTTAAAAGTTATTGTCGTTTGATTTTTCATAGAGCTTCCCTTTCTTATTACGAGCGTCTCGATGTACTACGGGACACAAGTCGACATTTGAGTCAAAAGTTATTGTCGTTTGAATTTGCTCAGAGCTTCTGTTTTCAATTTCAAGCGTCTCGACATATTATGGGACTCAATTGAACATCCGAGTAAAAAGTTATTATCGTTTGAATTGCTCAGAGCTTCTGTTTTAATTACGAGCGTCTCGATATATTACGGGACTCAATCGGACATCCGAGTAAAAAGTTATTGTCGTTTGAATTGCTCAGAGCTTCTGTTTTCAATTCGAGCGTCTCGATATTTACGGGGACTCAATCGGACATCCGAGTTAAAGTTATTGTCGTTTGAATTGATCTAGAGCTTCTGTTTTCAATTACGAGCGTCTCGATATATACGGGACCAATCGGACATCCGAGTAAAAAGTTATTTCGTTTGATTTTTCTCAGAGCTTCTGTTTCAATTTCGAGCGTCTCGAAATATTACGGGACACAATCGGACATCCGAGTAAAAAGTTATTGTCGTTTGAATTTTTTCAATTAGTTTTTTGAGCTTTCCCCCTGTTTCATTTATTTCGAAGCGTCTCGATCGATATCTTTACGGGGCTCTATCCGACATCCGAGTAAAAGTTATTGTCGTTTGATTTTTGCTTAGAGCTTCCTTTTCAATATCGAGCGTTCTCGATATACTACGGACACAATCGGACATCCCGAGTCAAAAGTTATTGTCGTTTGAATTTGCTTCAGAGCTTCTGCTTTCAATTACGAGCGTCTCGATATATTACGGACTCAATCGGACATCCGAGT
>NW_021144297.1:0-30262 GCF_004193775.1 Glycine soja
GCGCATCACATATAGAGACGCTCGCAATTGAACAACGGAAGCTCTCGAGATATTCAAAGGGTCATAACTTTTAACTCAGAGGTCTGATTCAGACACATAATATATCGAGACGCCCGAAATTGAACAACGGAAGCTCTTTAGAAATTCATATGGTCATTACTTTTCACTCGGAGGTCCGATTCAGGCACGTCACATATAGAGACGCTCGCAATTGAACATCGGAAGCTCTCGAGATATTCAAATGGTCATAACTTTTCACTCGGAGGTCCGATTTAGGCGCATCACATATAGAGACGCTCGCAGTTGAACAACGGAAGCTCTCGAGATATTCAAATGGTCATAACTTTTCACTAGGAGGTCCGATTTAGGCGCATCACATATAGAGACGCTCGCAATTGAACAACGGAAGCTCTCGAGATATTCAAATGGTCATAACTTTTAACTCGGAGGTCCGATTCAGGCGCATAATATATCGAGCCGCCCGAAATTGAATAACGGAAGCTCTCGAGATATTCAAATGGTCATTACTTTTCACTCGGAGGTCCGATTCAGGCACCCAATATATCGAGACGCCCGAAATTGAACAACAGAAGCTCTCGAGATATTCAAATGGTCATTACTTTTCACTCGGAGGTCCGATTAAGGCACATAATATATCGAGACGCCCGAAATTGAATAACGGAAGCTCTCGAGATATTCAAATGGTCATAACTTTTCACTCGGAGGTCCGATTTAGGCGCATCACATATAGAGACGCTCGCAATTGAACAACGGAAGCTCTCGAGATATTCAAATGGTCATAACTTTTCACTCGAAGGTCCGATTCAAGCGCATAATATATCGAGACGCTCGAAATTGAACAACGGAAGCTCTCGAGAAATTCGAATGGTCATAACTCTTCACTCGAAGTTCCGATTTAGGTGCATAATATATCTAGACGCTTGAAATTGAGCAACGGAAGCTTTCAAGAAATTCAAATGGTTATTACTGTTCACTCGGAAGTCCGATTCAGGCGCATCACATATAGAGACGCTCGCAATTGAACAACGGAAGCTCTCGAGATATTCAAATGGTCATAACTTTTCACTCGGAGGTCCGATTTAGGCGCATCACATATAGAGACGCTCCCAATTGAACAACGGAAGCTCTCGAGATATTCAAATGGTCATAACTTTTCACTAGAAGGTCCGATTTAGGCGCATCACATATAGAGACGCTCGCAATTGAACAACGGAAGCTCTCGAGATATTCAAATGGTCATAACTTTTAACTCGGAGGTCCGATTCAGGCGCATAATATATCGAGACGCCCGAAATTGAATAACGGAAGCTCTCGAGATATTCAAATGGTCATTACTTTTCACTCGGAGGTCCGATTCAGGCACACAATATATCCAGACGCCCGAAATTGAACAACGGAAGCTCTTTAGAAATTCATATGGTCATTACTTTTCACTCGGAGGTCCGATTCAGGCGCGTCACATATAGAGACGCTCGCAATTGAAAAACGGAAGCCCTTGAGAAATTCAAAAGGTCATTACTTTTCTCTTGGAGGTCCGATTCAGGCACATATTATATCAAGACACCCAAAATTAAACAACGGAAGCTGTTGAGAAATTCAAATGGTCATTACTTTTCACGCGGAGGTCCGATTCTGGCACATAAAGTATCGAGACGCTCGAAATTGAACAATGGAAGTTCTTGAGCAATTCAAATGGTCTTAACTTTTCACTCGGAGGTCCGATTCAAGTGCATAATATATCGAGACGCTCGAAATTGAACAACGGAAGCTCTCGAGAAATTCAAATGGTCATTACTTTTCACTCGGAAGTCCGATTGAGGCGCATCACATATAGAGACGCTAGAAATTGAAAAACGGAAGCTCTCGAGATATTCAAATGGTCATAACTTTTCACTCGGAGGTCCGATTTAGGCGCATCACATATAGAGACGCTCGCAATTGAACAACGGAAGCTCTCGAGATATTCAAATGGTCATAACTTTTAATTCGGAGGTCTGATTCAGGCACATAAAATATCGAGACGCTCGAAATTGAACAATGAAAGTTCTTGAGCAATTCAAATGGTCTTAACTTTTCACTCGGATGTCCGATTCAAGCGCATAATATATCGAGATGCTCGAAATTGAACAACGGAAGCTCTCAAGAAATTCAAATGGTCATTACTTTTCACTCAGAAGTCCGATTCAGGCGCATCACATATAGAGACGCTCGAAATTGAAAAACGAAAGCTCTCGAGATATTCAAATGGTCATAACTTTTCACACGGAGGTCTGATTCTGGCATATAAAATATCGAGACGCTCGAAATTGAAAAACGGAAGCTCTCGAGATATTCAAATGGTCATAACTTTTCACTCGGAGGTCCGATTCAGGCGCATCACATATAGAGACGCTCGCAATTGAACAACGGAAGCTCTCGAGATATTCAAAGGGCAATAACTTTTAACTCAGAAGTCTGATTCAGACACATAATATATCGAGACGCCCGAAATTGAACAACGGAAGCTCTTTAGAAATTCATATGGTCATTACTTTTCACTCGGAGGTCCGATTCAGGCACGTCACATATAGAGACGCTCGCAATTGAACATCGGAAGCTCTCGAGATATTCAAATGGTCATAACTTTTCACTCGGAGGTCCGATTTAGGCGCATCACATATAGAGACGCTCGCAGTTGAACAACGGAAGCTCTCGAGATATTGCAATGGTCATAACTTTTCACTTGGAGGTCCGATTTAGGCGCATCACATATAGAGACGCTCGCAATTGAACAACGGAAGCTCTCGAGATATTCAAATGGTCATAACTTTTAACTCGGAGGTCCGATTCAGGCGCATAATATATCGAGCCGCCCGAAATTGAATAACGGAAGCTCTCGAGATATTCAAATGGTCATTACTTTTAACTCGGAGGTCCGATTCAGGCACCCAATATATCGAGACGCCCGAAATTGAACAACGGAAGCTCTCGAGATATTCAAATGGTCATTACTTTTCACTCGGAGGTCCGATTAAGGCACATAATATATCGAGACGCCCGAAATTGAACAACGGAAGCTCTCGAGATATTCTAATGGTCATAACTTTTCACTCGGAGGTCCGATTTAGGCGCATCACATATAGAGACGCTCGCAATTGAACAACGGAAGCTCTCGAGATATTCAAATGGTCATAACTTTTAACTCGGAGGTCCGATTCAGGCACATAATATATCGAGACGCCCGAAATTGAACAACGGAAGCTCTTCAGAAATTCATATGGTCATTACTTTTCACTCGGAGGTCCGATTCAGGCGCATCACATATAGAGAGGCTCGCAATTGAACAACGGAAGCTCTCGAGATATTCAAATGGTCATAACTTTTAACTCGGAGGTCTGATTCAGGCACATAAAATATCGAGACGCTCGAAATTGAACAATGGAAGTTCTTGAGCAATTCAAATGGTCTTAACTTTTCACTCGAAGGTCCGATTCAAGCGCATAATATATCGAGACGCTCGAAATTGAACAACGGAAGCTCTCGAGAAATTCGAATGGTCATAACTCTTCACTCGGAGGTCCGATTTAGGTGCATAATATATCGAGACGCTTGAAATTGAGCAACGGAAGCTTTCGAGAAATTCAAATGGTCATTACTTTTGACTCGGAAGTCCAATTCAGGCGCATCACATATAGAGACGCTCGAAATTGAAAAACGGAAGCTCTCGAGATATTCAAATGGTCATAACTTTTCACTCGGAGGTCCGATTTAGGCGCATCACATATAGAGACGCTCACAATTGAACAACGGAAGCTCTCGAGATATTCAAATGGTCATAACTTTTCACTAGAAGGTCCGATTTAGGCGCATCACATATAGAGACGCTCGCAATTGAACAACGGAAGCTCTCGAGATATTCAAATGGTCATAACTTTTAACTCGGAGGTCCGATTCAAGCGCATAATATATCGAGACGCCCGAAATTGAATAACGGAAGCTCTCGAGATATTCAAATGGTCATTACTTTTCACTCGGAGGTCCGATTCAGGCAAAAAATATATCGAGACGCCCGAAATTGAACAACGGAAGCTCTTTAGAAAATCAAATGGTCATTACTTTTAACTCGGAGGTCCGATTCAGGCGCATCACATATAGAGACGCTCGAAATTGAAAAACGGAAGCTCTCGAGATATTCAAATGGTCATAACTTTTCACTCGGAGGTCCGATTCAGGCGCATCACATATAGAGACGCTCGAAATTAAACAACGGAAGCTCTCGAGATATTCAAATGGTCATAACTTTTAACTCGGAGGTCCTATTCAGGCACATAATATATCGAGACGCCCGAAATTGAACAACCGAAGCTCTTCAGAAATTCATATGGTCATTACTTTTCACTCGGAAGTCCGATTGAAGCGCATAATATATCGAGACGCTCGAAATTGAACAATGGAAGCTCTTGAGCAATTCAAATGGTCAAAACTTTTAACTCGGAGGTCCGGTTGAGGCGCATCACATATGGAGATGCTCAAAATTGAACAACGGAAGCTCTCGAGATATTCAAATGGTTATAACTTTTAACTCGGAGGTCCGATTCAGGCACAAAAATATCGAGACGCTCGTAATTGAACAAAGGAAGTTCTTGAGAAATTCAAATGGTCTGAACTTTTTACTCGGAGGTCCGATTCAAGCGCATAATATATCGAGACGCTCGAAATTGAACAACGGAAGCTATCGAGAAATTCAAATGGTCATAACTCTTCACTCGAAGTTCCGATTTAGGTGCATAATATATCGAGACGCTTGAAATTGAGCAACGGAAGCTCTCGAGATATTCAAATGGTCATAACTTTTAACTCGGAGGTCCGATTCAGGCACATAATATATCGAGATGCCCGAAATTGAACAACGGAAGCTCTTCAGAAATTCATATGGTCATTACTTTTCACTTGGAGGTCCGATTCAGACGCGTCACATATAGAGACACTCGCAATTGAACATCGGAAGCTCTCGAGATATTCAAATGGTCATAACTTTTAACTCGGAGGTCCGATTCAGGCACATAATATATCGAGTCACCCGAAATTGAACAACGGAAGCTCTTCAGAAATTCATATGGTCATTACTTTTAACTCGGAGGTCCGATTCAGGCGCGTCACATATAGAGACACTCGCAATTGAACATCGGAAGCTCTCGAGATATTCAAATGGTCATAACTTTTAACTCGGTTGTCCGATTCAGGCCGATAAAATATCGAGACGCTCGAAATTCAACAATGGAAGTTCATGAGCAATTCAAATGATCTTAACTTTTCACTCGGAGGTCCGATTCAAGCGCATAATATATCGAGATGCTCGAAATTGAACAACGGAAGCTCTCGAGAAATTCAAATGGTCATAACTTTTCACTCGGAGGTCCGATTCAGGCACACAATATATCGAGACGCCCGAAATTGAACAACGGAAGCTCTTTAGAAAATCAAATGGTCATTACTTTTAACTCGGAGGTCCGATTCAGGCGCATCACATATAGAGACGCTCGAAATTGAAAAACGGAAGCTCTCGAGATATTCAAATGGTCATAACTTTTCACTCGGAGGTCCGATTCAGGCGCATCACATATAGAGACGCTCGAAATTAAACAACGGAAGCTCTCGAGATATTCAAATGGTCATAACTTTTAACTCGGAGGTCCGATTCAGGCACATAATATATCGAGACGCCCGAAATTGAACAACCGAAGCTCTTCAGAAATTCATATGGTCATTACTTTTCACTCGGAAGTCCGATTGAAGCGCATAATATATCGAGACGCTCGAAATTGAACAATGGAAGCTCTTGAGCAATTCAAATGGTCAAAACTTTTAACTCGGAGGTCCGGTTGAGGCGCATCACATATAGAGATGCTCAAAATTGAACAACGGAAGCTCTCGAGATATTCAAATGGTCATAACTTTTAACTCGGAGGTCCGATTCAGGCACAAAAATATCGAGACGCTCGTAATTGAACAAAGGAAGTTCTTGAGAAATTCAAATGGTCTGAACTTTTTACTCGGAGGTCCGATTCAAGCGCATAATATATCGAGACGCTCGAAATTGAACAACGGAAGCTATCGAGAAATTCAAGTGGTCATAACTCTTCACTCGAAGTTCCGATTTAGGTGCATAATATATCGAGACGCTTGAAATTGAGCAACGGAAGCTCTCGAGATATTCAAATGGTCATAACTTTTAACTCGGAGGTCCGATTCAGGCACATAATATATCGAGATGCCCGAAATTGAACAACGGAAGCTCTTCAGAAATTCATATGGTCATTACTTTTCACTTGGAGGTCCGATTCAGACGCGTCACATATAGAGACACTCGCAATTGAACATCGGAAGCTCTCGAGATATTCAAATGGTCATAACTTTTAACTCGGAGGTCCGATTCAGGCACATAATATATCGAGATGCTCGAAATTGAACAACGGAAGCTCTCGAGAAATTCAAATGGTCATAACTTGTCACTCGGAGGTCCGATTTAGGTGCATAATATATCGAGACGCTTGAAATTAGGCAACGGAAGCTTTCGAGAAATTCAAATGGTCATTACTTTTCACTCGGAAGTCCGATTCAGATGCATCACATATAGAGACGCTCGAAATTGAAAAACGGAAGGTCTCGAGATATTCAAATGGTCATAACTTTTTACTCGGTGGTCCGATTCAGGCGCATCACATATAGAGACGGTCGAAATTGAACAATGGAAGCTCTCAAGATATTCAAATGGTCATAACTTTTAACTCGGAGGTCCGATTCAGGCACATAAAATATCGAGACGGTTGAAATTGAACAATGGAAGTTCTTGAGAAATTCAAATGGTCTTAACTTTTCACTCGTAAGTCCGATTCAAGCGCGTAATATATCAAGACGCTCGAAATTGAACAACGGAAGCTATCGAAAAATTCAAATGATCATAACTTGTCACTCGGAGGTCCGATTTAGGTGCATAATATATCGAGACGCTTGCAATTGAGCAACGAAAGCTTTTGAGAAATTCAAATAGTCATTACTTTTCACTCGGAAGTCCGATTCAGGCGCATCACATATAGAGACGATCGAAATTGAAAAACGGAAGCTCTCGAGATATTCAAATGGTCAAAACTTTTGACTCGGAGGTCCGATTTAGGCGCATCACATATACAGACGCTCGTAATTGAACAACGGAAGCTCTCGAGATATTCAAATGGTCATAACTTTTAACTAGGAGGTCCGATTCAGGCACATAATATATCGAGACGCCCGAAATTGAACAACGGAAGCTCTTTAGAAATTCATATGGTCATTACTTTTCACTCGGAGGTCCGATTCAGGCGCATCACATATAGAGATGCTCGCAATTTAACAACAGAAGCTCTCGAGAAATTTAAATGGTCATAACTTTTCACTCGGAGGTCCGATTCAGGCGTATAATATATCGAGACGCTCGAAATTGAACAGTGGAATCTATTGAGCAATTCAAATGGTCATAACTTTTACCTCGGAGGTCCGATTCACGCACATAATATATTGAGACGCCCAAAATTGAACAACGGAAGCTCTTGAGAAATTCAAATGGTCATTACTTTTCACTCGGAGGTCCGATTCAGGCGCATCACATATAGAGACGCTCGCAATTGAACAACAGAAGCTCTCGAGAAATTCAAATGGTCATAACTTTTCAGTCGGAGGTCCGATTCAGGCGTATATTATATCGAGACCCTCGCAATTGAACAGTGGAAGCTATTGAGCAATTCAAATGGTCACAACTTTTCCCTCGGAGGTCCGATTCACACACATAATATATTGAGACGCCCAAAATTGAACAACGGAAGCTCTTGAGAAATTCAAATGGTCATTACTTTTCACTCGGAGGTCCGATTCAGGCGCATCACATATAGAGACGCTCGCAATTGAACAACGGAAGCTATCGAGATATTCAATTGGTCATAACTTTTAACTCGGAGGTCTGATTCAGACACATAATATATCGAGACGCCCGAAATTGAACAACGGAAGCTCTTTAGAAATTCATATGGTCATTACTTTTCACTCGGAGGTCCGATTCAGGCGCGTCACATATAGAGACGCTAGCAATTGAACATCGGAAGCTCTCGAGATATTCAAATGGTCCTAACTTTTAACTCGGAGGTCCGATTCAGGCCGATAAAATATCGAGACGCTGGAAATTAAACAATGGAAGTTCATGAGCGATTCAAATGGTCTTAACTTTTCACTCGGAGGTCTGATTCAAGCGCATAATATATCGAGATGCTCGAAATTCAACAACGGAAGCTCTCGAGAAATTCAAATGGTTATAACTTGTCACTCGGCGGTCCGATTTAGGTGCATAATATATCGAGACGCTTGAAATTGAGCAACGGAAGCTTTCGAGAAATTCAAATGGTCATTACTTTTCACTCGGAAGTCCAATTCAGGCGCATCACATATAGAGACGCTCGAAATTGAAAAACGGAAGCTCTTGAGATATTCAAATGGTCATAACTTTTCACTCGGAGGTCCAATTTAGGCGCATCACATATAGAGACGCTCGCAATTGAACAACAGAAGCTCTTGAGATATTCAAATGGTCATAACTTTTAACTCGGAGGTCCGATTCAGGCACATAATATATCGAGACGCCCGAAATTGAACAACGGAAGCTCTTTAGAAATTCATACGGTCATTACTTTTCACTCGGAGGTCCGATTCAGGCGCGTCACATATAGAGACGCTCGCAATTGAAAAACGGAAGCTCTTGAGAAATTCAAAAGGTCATTACTTTTCTCTTGGAGGTCCGATTCAGGCACATAATATATCAAGACACCCAAAATTAAACAACGGAAGCTGTTGAGAAATTCAAATGGTCATTACTTTTCACGCGGAGGTCCGATTCTGGCACATAAAATATCGAGACGCTCGAAATTGAACAATGGAAGTTCTTGAGCAATTCAAATGGTCTTAACTTTTCACTCGGAGGTCCGATTCAAGTGCATAATATATCGAGACGCTCGAAATTGAACAACGGAAGCTCTCGAGAAATTCAAATGGTCATTACTTTTCACTCGGAAGTCCGATTCAGGCGCATCACATATAGAGACGCTAGAAATTGAAAAACGGAAGCTCTCGAGATATTCAAATGGTCATAACTTTTCACTCGGAGGTCCGATTTAGGCGCATCACATATAGAGACGCTCGCAATTGAACAACGGAAGCTAACGAGATATTCAAATGGTCATAACTTTTAACTCGGAGGTCTGATTCAGGCACATAAAATATCGAGACGCTCGAAATTGAACAATGGAAGCTCTCAAGAAATTCAAATGGTCATTACTTTTCACTCAGAAGTCCGATTCAGGCGCATCACATATAGAGACGCTCGAAATTGAAAAACGAAAGCTCTCGAGATATTCAAATGGCCATAACTTTTCACGCGGAGGTCCGATTCTGGCACATAAAATATCGAGACGCTCGAAATTGAAAAACGAAAGCTCTCGAGATATTCAAATGGTCATAACTTTTCACGCGGAGGTCCGATTCTGGCACATAAAATATCGAGACGCTCGAAATTGAACAACGGAAGCTCTTTAGAAATTCATATGGTCATTACTTTTCACTCGGAGGTCCGATTTAGGCACGTCACATATAGAGACGCTCGCAATTGAACATCGGAAGCTCTCGAGATATTCAAATGGTCATAACTTTTCACTCGGAGGTCCGATTCAGGCGCGTCACATATAGAGACGCTCGCAATTGAACATCGGAAGCTCTCGAGATATTCAAATGGTCATAACTTTTCACTCGGAGGTCCGATTCAGGCGCATCACATATAGAGACGCTCGAAATTAAACAACGGAAGCTCTCGAGATATTCAAATGGTCATAACTTTTCACGCGGAGGTCCGATTCTGGCACATAAAATATCGAGACGCTCGAAATTGAACAACGGAAGCTCTTTAGAAATTCATATGGTCATTACTTTTCACTCGGAGGTCCGATTTAGGCACGTCACATATAGAGACGCTCGCAATTGAACATCGGAAGCTCTCGAGATATTCAAATGGTCATAACTTTTCACTCGGAGGTCCGATTTAAGCGCATCACATATAGAGAAGCTCGCAGTTGAACAATGGAAGCTCTCGAGATATTCAAATGGTCATAACTTTTCACTAGGAGGTCCGATTTAGGCGCATCACATATAGAGACGCTCGCAATTGAACAACGGAAGCTCTCGAGATATTCAAATGGTCATAACTTTTAACTCGGAGGTCCGATTCAGGTGCATAATATATCGAGCCGCCCGAAATTGAATAACGGAAGCTCTCGAGATATTCAAATGGTCATTACTTTTCACTCGGAGGTCCGATTCAGGCACCCAATATATCGAGACGCCCGAAATTGAACAACGGAAGCTCTTGAGAAATTCATATGGTCATTACTTTTCACTCGGAGGTCCGATTCAGGCACGTCACATATAGAGACGCTCGCAATTGAACATCGGAAGCTCTCGAGATATTCAAATGGTCATAACTTTTCACTCGGAGGTCCGATTTAGGCGCATCACATATAGAGACGCTCGCAGTTGAACAACGGAAGCTCTCGAGATATTCAAATGGTCATAACTTTTAACCCGGAGGTCCGATTCAGGCACATAATATATCGAGACGCCCGAAATTGAACAACGGAAGCTCTTCAGAAATTCATATGGTCATTACTTTTCACTCGGAGGTCCGATTCAGGCGCGTCACATATAGAGACGCTCGCAATTGAACATCGGAAGCTCTCGAGATATTCAAATGGTCATAACTTTTCACTCGGAGGTCCGATTCAGGCGCATCACATATAGAGACGCTCGAAATTAAACAACGGAAGATCTCGAGATATTCAAATGGTCATAACTTTTAACTCGGAGGTCCGATTTAGGCACATAATATATCGAGACGCCCGAAATTGAACAACGGAAGCTCTCGAGATATTCAAATGGTCATAACTCTTCACTCGGAGGTCCGATTTAGGCGCATCACATATAGAGACGCTCGCAATTGAACAACGGAAGCTCTCGAGATATTCAAATGGTCATAACTTTTAACTCGGAGGTCCGATTCAGGCACATAATATATCGAGACGCCCGAAATTGAACAACGGAAGCTCTTCAGAAATTCATATGGTCATTACTTTTCACTCGGAGGTCCGATTCAGGCGCATCACATATAGAGAGGCTCGCAATTGAACAA
This sequence comes from Glycine soja, assembly GCF_004193775.1. Classification (NCBI taxonomy): domain Eukaryota; kingdom Viridiplantae; phylum Streptophyta; class Magnoliopsida; order Fabales; family Fabaceae; genus Glycine; species Glycine soja. Next base: position 11,258 of record NW_021144297.1, read on the forward strand.
CGGAAGCTCTCGAGATATTCAAATGGTCATAACTTTTAACTCGGAGGTCTGATTCAGGCACATAAAATATCGAGACGCTCGAAATTGAACAATGGAAGTTCTTGAGCAATTCAAATGGTCTTAACTTTTCACTCGAAGGTCCGATTCAAGCGCATAATATATCGAGACGCTCGTAATTGAACAACGGAAGCTCTCGAGAAATTCGAATGGTCATAACTCTTCACTCGAAGTTCCGATTTAGGTGCATAATATATCTAGACGCTTGAAATTGAGCAACGGAAGCTTTCAAGAAATTCAAATGGTTATTACTGTTCACTCGGAAGTCGGATTCAGGCGCATCACATATAGAGACGCTCGCAATTGAACAACGGAAGCTCTCGAGATATTCAAATGGTCATAACTTTTCACTCGGAGGTCCGATTTAGGCGCATCACATATAGAGACGCTCGCAATTGAACAACGGAAGCTCTCGAGATATTCAAATGGTCATAACTTTTCACTAGAAGGTCCGATTTAGGCGCATCACATATAGAGACGCTCGCAATTGAACAACGGAAGCTCTCGAGATATTCAAATGGTGATAACTTTTAACTCGGAGGTCCGATTCAGGCGCATAATATATCGAGACGCCCGAAATTAAATAACGGAAGCTCTCGAGATATTCAAATGGTCATTACTTTTCACTCGGAGGTCCGATTCAGGCACACAATATATCGAGACGCCTGAAATTGAACAACGGAAGCTCTTTAGAAAATCAAATGGTCATTACTTTTAACTCGGAGGTCCGATTCAGGCGCATCACATATAGAGACGCTCGAAATTGAAAAACGGAAGCTCTCGAGATATTCAAATGGTCATAACTTTTCACTCGGAGGTCCGATTCAGGCGCATCACATATAGAGACGCTCGAAATTAAACAACGGAAGCTCTCGAGATATTCAAATGGTCATAACTTTTAACTCGGAGGTCCGATTCAGGCACATAATATATCGAGACGCCCGAAATTGAACAACCGAAGCACTTCAGAAATTCATATGGTCATTACTTTTCACTCGGAAGTCCGATTGAAGCGCATAATATATCGAGATGCTCGAAATTGAACAATGGAAGCTCTTGAGCAATTCAAATGGTCAAAACTTTTAACTCGGAGGTCCGGTTGAGGCGCATCACATATAGAGATGCTCAAAATTGAACAACGGAAGCTCTCGAGATATTCAAATGGTCATAACTTTTAACTCGGAGGTCCGATTCAGGGACAAAAATATCGAGACGCTCGTAATTGAACAAAGGAAGTTCTTGAGAAATTCAAATGGTCTGAACTTTTTACTCGGAGGTCCGATTCAAGCGCATAATATATCGAGACGCTCGAAATTGAACAACGGAAGCTATCAAGAAATTCAAATGGTCATAACTCTTCACTCGAAGTTCCGATTTAGGTGCATAATATATCGAGACGCTTGAAATTGAGCAACGGAAGCTCTCGAGATATTCAAATGGTCATAACTTTTAACTCGGAGGTCCGATTCAGGCACATAATATATCGAGATGCCCGAAATTGAACAACGGAAGCTCTTCAGAAATTCATATGGTCATTACTTTTCACATGGAAGTCCGATTCAGACGCGTCACATATAGAGACACTCGCAATTGAACATCGGAAGCTCTCGAGATATTCAAATGGTCATAACTTTTAACTCGGAGGTCCGATTCAGGCACATAATATATCGAGTCACCCGAAATTGAACAACGGAAGCTCTTCAGAAATTCATATGGTCATTACTTTTAACTCGGAGGTCCGATTCAGGCGCGTCACATATAGAGACACTCGCAATTGAACATCGGAAGCTCTCGAGATATTCAAATGGTCATAACTTTTAACTCGGTTGTCCGATTCAGGCCGATAAAATATCAAGACGCTCGAAATTCAACAATGGAAGTTCATGAGCAATTCAAATGATCTTAACTTTTCACTCGGAGGTCCAATTCAAGCGCATAATATATCGAGATGCTCGAAATTGAACAACGGAAGCTCTCGAGAAATTCAAATGGTCATAACTTGTCACTCGGAGGTCTGATTTAGGTGCATAATATATCGAGACGCTTGAAATTGAGCAACGGAAGCTTTCGAGAAATTCAAATGGTCATTACTTTTCACTCGAAAGTCCGATTCAGGTGCATCACATATAGAGACGCTCGAAATTGAAAAACGGAAGGTCTCGAGATATTCAAATGGTCATAACTTTTTACTCGGTGGTCCGATTCAGGCGCATCACATATAGAGACGGTCGAAATTGAACAATGGAAGCTCTCGAGATATTCAAATGGTCATAACTTTTAACTCGGAGGTCCGATTCAGGCACATAAAATATCGAGACGGTTGAAATTGAACAATGGAAGTTCTTGAGAAATTCAAATGGTCTTAACTTTTCACTCGTAGGTCCGATTCAAGCGCGTAATATATCAAGACGCTCGAAATTGAACAACGGAAGCTATCGAGAAATTCAAATGATCATAACTTGTCACTCGGAGGTCCGATTTAGGTGCATAATATATCGAGACGCTTGCAATTGAGCAACGGAAGCTTTTGAGAAATTCAAATAGTCATTACTTTTCACTCGGAAGTCCGATTCACGCGCATCACATATAGAGACGATCGAAATTGAAAAACGGAAGCTCTCGAGATATTCAAATGGTCAAAACTTTTCACTCGGAGGTCCGATTTAGGCGCATCACATATACAGACGCTCGTAATTGAACAACGGAAGCTCTCGAGATATTCAAATGGTCATAACTTTTAACTAGGAGGTCCGATTCAGGCTCATAATATATCGAGACGCCCGAAATTGAACAACGGAAGCTCTTTAGAAATTCATATGGTCATTACTTTTCACTCGGAGGTCCGATTCAGGCGCATCACATATAGAGATGCTCGCAATTTAACAACAGAAGCTCTCGAGAAATTCAAATGGTCATAACTTTTCACTCGGAGGTCCGATTCAGGCGTATAATATATCGAGACGCTGGAAATTGAACAGTGGAAGCTATTGAGCAATTCAAATGGTCATAACTTTTACCTCGGAGGTCCGATTCACGCACATAATATATTGAGACGCCCAAAATTGAACAACGGAAGCTCTTGAGAAATTCAAATGGTCATTACTTTTCACTCGGAGGTCCGATTCAGGCGCATCACATATAGAGACGCTCGAAATTGAACAACGGAAGCTCTCGAGAAATTCAAATCGTCATAACTTTTCACTCCGAGGTCCGATTCAGGCGTATAATATATCGAGACGCTCGAAATTGAACAGTGGAAGCTATTGAGCAATTCAAATGGTCACAACTTTTCCCTCGGAGGTCCGATTCACGCACATAATATATTGAGACGCCCAAAATTGAACAACGGAAGCTCTTGAGAAATTCAAATGGTCATTACTTTTCACTCGGAGGTCCGATTCAGGCGCATCACATATAGAGACGCTCGAAATTGAACAACGGAAGCTCTCGAGAAATTCAAATCGTCATAACTTTTCACTCCGAGGTCCGATTCAGGCGTATAATATATCGAGACGCTCGAAATTGAACAGTGGAAGCTATTGAGCAATTCAAATGGTCATAAATTTTAACTCGGAGGTCCGATTCCGGCACATAATATATCGAGACGCTCGAAATTAAACAATGGAAGTTCATGAGAAATTTAAATGGTGTTAACTCTTCACTCGGAGGTCCGATTCAGGCACATCACATATAGAGACGCTCGCAATTAAACAACGGAAGCTCTCGAGATATTCAAATGGTCATAACTTTTAACTCGGAGGTCCGATTCAGGCACATAAAATATCGAGACGCTCGAAATTGAACAATGGAAGTTCTTTAGCAATTCAAATAGTCATAACTGTTCACTCGGAGGTCCGATTCAGGCACATAATATATCGAGACGCCCGAAATTGAACAACGGAAGCTCTTAAGAAATTCAAATGGTCATTACTTTTCACTCAGAGGTCCGATTCGAGCGCATCACATATAGAGACACTCGCAATTTAACAACAGAAGCTCTCGAAATATTCGAATGGTCATAACTTTTAACTCGGAGGTCGGATTCAAGCACATAATATATCGAGACGCCCGAAATTGAACAACGGAAGCTCTCGAGATATTCAAATGGTCATAACTTTTAACTCGGAGGTCTGATTCGGGCACATAAAATATCTAGACGCTCGAACTTGAAAAATGGAAGTTCTTGAGCAATTCAAATGGTAATAACTGTTCACTCGGAGGTCCGATTCAGGCACATAATATATCGAGACGCCCGAAATTGAACAACGGAAGCTCTTGAGAAATTCAAATGGTCATTGCTTTATGCTCGGAGGTCCGATCAGGCGCATCACATATAGAGACGCTCGAAATTGAACAACGGAAGCTCTCGAGATATTCAAATAGTCATAACTTTTAACTCGGAGGTCCGATTCAGGCACATAATATATCGAGACGCTCGAAATTGAACAACGGAAGCTCTTAAGAAATTCAAATGGTCATTACCTTTCACTCGGAGGTCCGATTCGAGCGCATCACATATAGAGACACTCGCAATTGAACAACGGAAGCTCTCGAGATATTCAAATGGTCATAACTTTTCACTCGGAGGTCCGATTCAGGAGCATAAAATATCGACACGCTCGAAATTGAACACCCAAAGCTCTCGAGAAATTCAAATGGTCATAACTTTTCACTCGAAGGTCCGATTCAGGCGTATAATATTTCGAGACGCTCGAAATTGAACAGTGGAAGCTATTGAGCAATTCAAATGGTCATAACTTTTCTATCGGAGGTCCGATTCACGCACATAATATATTTAGACGCCCAAAATAGAACAACGGAAGCTCTTGAGAAATTCAAATGGTCATTACTTTTCACTCGGAGGTCCGATATAGGCGTATAATATATCGAGACGCTCGATATTGAATAGTGGAAGCTATTGAGCAACTCAAATGGTCATAACTTTTCTCTTAGAGGTCCGATTCACGCACATAATATATCGAGACGCTCGAAATTGAACAGTGGAAGCTATTGAGCAATTCAAATGGTCATAACTTTTCTCTCGGAGGTCCGATTCACGCACATAATATATTGAGACGCCCAAAATTGAACAACGGAAGCTCTTGAGAAATTCATATGGTCATAACTTTTCACTCGGAGGTCCGATTCAGGCATATAATATATCGAGACGCTCGAAATTGAACAGTGGAAGCTATTGAGCAATTCAAATGGTCATAACTGTTCACTCGGAGGTCCGATTCAGGCACATAATATATCAAGACGCTCGAAATTGAACAATGGAAGTTCATGAGGATATTAAATGGTGTTAACTCTTCACTCGGAGGTCCGATTCAGGCGCATCATATAGAGACGCTCGCAATTAAACAACGGAAGCTCTCGAGATATTCAAATGGTCATAACTTTTAACTCGGAGGTCCGATTCAGGCACATAAAATATCGAGACGCTCGAAATTGAACAACGGAAGCTCTCGAGAAATTCAAATGGTCATAACTTTTCACTCGGAGGTCCGATTCAGGCGTATAATACATCGAGACGCTCGAAATTGAACAGTGGAAGCCATTGAGCAATTCAAATGGTCATAACTGTTCACTCGGAGGTCCAATTCAGGCACATAATATATCGAGACGCTCGAAATTGAACAATGGAAGTTCATGAGGATATTAAATGGTGTTAACTCTTCACTCGGAGGTCCGATTCAGGCGTATCACATATAGAGACGCTTGCAATTAAACAACGGAAGCTCTCGAGATATTCAAATGGTCATAACTTTTAACTCGGAGGTCCGATTCAGGCACATAAAATATCGAGACGCTCGAAATTGAACAATGGAAGTTCTTTAGCAATTCAAATGGTCATAACTGTTCACTCGAAGGTCCGATTCAGGCACATAATATATCGAGACGCTTGAAATTGAACAATGGAAGTTCATGAGGAATTTAAATGGTGTTAACTCTTCACTCGGAAGTCCGATTCAGGCGCATCACATATAGAGACGCTCGCAATTAAACAACAGAAGCTCTCGAGATATTCAAATGGTCATAACTTTTAACTCGGAGGTCCGATTCAGGCACATAAAATATCGAGACGCCCGAAATTGAACAACGGAAGCTCTTAAGAAATTCAAATGGTCATTACTTTTCACTCAGAGGTCCGATTCGAGCGCATCACATATAGAGACACTCGCAATTTAACAACAGAAGCTCTCGAGATATTCGAATGGTCATAACTTTTAACTCGGAGGTCGGATTCAAGCACATAATATATCGAGACGCCCGAAATTGAACAACGGAAGCTCTCGAGATATTCAAATGGTCATAACTTTTAACTCGGAGGTCTGATTCGGGCACATAAAATATCTAGACGCTCGAACTTGAAAAATGGAAGTTCTTGAGCAATTCAAATGGTAATAACTGTTCACTCGGAGGTCCGATTCAGGCACATAATATATCGAGACGCCCGAAATTGAACAACGGAAGCTCTTGAGAAATTCAAATGGTCATTGCTTTACGCTCGGAGGTCCGATCAGGCGCATCACATATAGAGACGCTCGAAATTGAACAACGGAAGCTCTCGAGAAATTCAAATGGTCATAACTTTTCACTCGGAGGTCCGATTCAGGCGTATAATACATCGAGACGCTCGAAATTGAACAGTGGAAGCCATTGAGCAATTCAAATGGTCATAACTGTTCACTCGGAGGTCCAATTCAGGCACATAATATATCGAGACGCTCGAAATTGAACAATGGAAGTTCATGAGGATATTAAATGGTGTTAACTCTTCACTCGGAGGTCCGATTCAGGCGCATCACATATAGAGACGCTCGAAATTGAACAACGGAAGCTCTCGAGATATTCAAATAGTCATAACTTTTAACTCGGAGGTCCGATTCAGGCGCATAATATATCGACACGCCCGAAATTGAACAACGGATGCTCTTAAGAAATTTAAATGGTCATAACTTTTCACTCGGAGGTCCGATTCAGGCATATAATATATCGAGACGCTCGAAATTGAACAGTGGATGCTATTGAGCAATTCGAATGGTCATAACTGTTCACTCGGAGGTCCGATTCAGGCACATAATATATCGAGACGCTCGAAATTAAACAATGGAAGTTCATGAGAAATTTAAATGGTGTTAACTCTTCACTCGGAGGTCCGATTCAGGCGCATCACATATAGAGACGCTCGCAATTAAACAACGAAAGCTCTCGAGATATTCAAATGCTCATAACTTTTAACTCGGAGGTCCGATTCAGGCACATAAAATATCGAGACGCTCGAAATTGAACAATGGAAGTTCTTGAGCAATTCAAATGGTCATAACTGTTCACTCGGAGGTCCGATTCGGGCACATAATATATCGAGACGCCCGAAATTGAACAACGGAAGCTCTTGAGAAATTCAAATGGTCATTTCTTTTCACTCGGAGGTCCAATTCAGGCGTAAAATATATCGAGACACAAGAAATTGAACAACGGAAGCTCTCGAGAAATTAAAATGGTCATAACTTTTAACTTTGAGGTCGAATTCAGAGGCACATAATATATCGAGACGCCCGAAATTGAACAATGGAAGCTCTTGAGAAATTAAAATGGCCATTACTTTTCACTCGGAGGTCCGATTCGAGCGCATCACATATAGAGACGCTCGCAATTAAACAACGGAAGCTCTCGAGATATTCAAATGGTCATAACTTTTAACTCGGAGGTCCGATTCAGGCACATAAAATATCGAGACGCTCGACATTGAACAACGGAAGCTCTCTACAAATTCAAATGGTCATAACTTTTCACTCGAAGGTCCGATTCAGGCGTATAATATATCGAGACGCTCGAAATTGATCAGTGGAAGCTATTGAGCAATTCCAATGGTCATAACTGTTCACTCGGAGGTCCGATTCAGGCACATAATATATCGAGACGCTCGAAATTAAACAATGGAAGTTCATGAGAAATTTAAATGGTGTTAACTCTTCACTCGGAGGTCCGATTCAGGCGCATCACATATAGAGACGCTCGCAATTAAACAACGAAAGCTCTCGAGATATTCAAATGGTCATAACTTTTAACTCGGAGGTCCAATTCAGGCACATAAAATATCGAGACGCTCGAAATTGAACAACGGAAGCTCTCGAGATATTCAAATGGTAATTACTTTTCACTCGGAGGTCCGATTCAGGCACATAAAATATCGGGACGCTCGAAATTGAACAGTGGAAGCTATTGAGCAATTCCAATGGTCATAACTGTTCACTCGGAGGTCCGATTCAGGCACATAATATATCGAGACGCTCAAAATTAAACAAGGGAAGTTCATGAGAAATTTAAATGGTGTTAACTCTTCACTCGGAGGTCCGATTCAGGCGCATCACATATAGAGACGCTCGCAATTAAACAACGGAAGCTCTCGAGATATTCAAATGGTCATAACTTTTAACTCGGAGGTCCGATTCAGGCACATAAAATATCGAGATGCTCGAAATTGAACAACGGAAGCTCTAGATATATTCAAATGGTCATAACTTTTAACTCGGAGGTCCAATTCAGGCACATAAAATATCGAGACGCTCGAAATTGAACAACGGAAGCTCTCGAGATATTCAAATGGTAATTACTTTTCACTCGGAGGTCCGATTCAGGCACATAAAATATCGGGACGCTCGAAATTGAACAGTGGAAGCTATTGAGCAATTCCAATGGTCATAACTGTTCACTCGGAGGTCCGATTCAGGCACATAAAATATCGAGACGCTCGAAATTGACCAATGGAAGTTCTTGAGCAATTCAAATGGTCATAACTGTTCACTCGGAGGTCCGATTCAGGCACATAATATATCGAGACGCTCGAAATTAAACAAGGGAAGTTCATGAGAAATTTAAATGGTGTTAACTCTTCACTCGGAGGTCCGATTCAGGCGCATCACATATAGAGACGCTCACAATTAAACAACGGAAGCTCTCGAGATATTCAAATGGTCATAACTTTTAACTCGGAGGTCCGATTCAGGCACATAAAATATCGAGACGCTCGAAATTGAACAACGGAAGCTCTCGAGAAATTCAAATGGTCATAACTTTTCACTCGGAGGTCCGATTCAGGCGTATAATACATCGAGACGCTCGAAATTGAACAGTGGAAGCCATTGAGCAATTCAAATGGTCATAACTGTTCACTCGGAGGTCCAATTCAGGCACATAATATATCGAGACGCTCGAAATTGAACAATGGAAGTTCATGAGGAATTTAAATGGTGTTAACTCTTCACTCGGAAGTCCGATTCAGGCGCATCACATATAGAGACGCTCGCAATTAAACAACAGAAGCTCTCGAGATATTCAAATGGTCATAACTTTTAACTCGGAGGTCCGATTCAGGCACATAAAATATCGAGACGCCCGAAATTGAACAACGGAAGCTCTTAAGAAATTCAAATTGTCATTACTTTTCACTCAGAGGTCCGATTCGAGCGCATCACATATAGAGACACTCGCAATTTAACAACAGAAGCTATCGAGATATTCGAATGGTCATAACTTTTAACTCGGAGGTCGGATTGAAGCACATAATATATCGAGACGCCCGAAATTGAACAACGGAAGCTCTCGAGATATTCAAATTGTCATAACTTTTAACTCGGAGGTCTGATTCGGGCACATAAAATATCTAGACGCTCGAACTTGAAAAATGGAAGTTCTTGAGCAATTCAAATGGTAATAACTGTTCACTCGGAGGTCCGATTCAGGCACATAATATATCGAGACGCCCGAAATTGAACAACGGAAGCTCTTGAGAAATTCAAATGGTCATTGCTTTACGCTCGGAGGTCCGATCAGGCGCATCACATATAGAGACGCTCGAAATTGAACAACGGAAGCTCTCGAGAAATTCAAATGGTCATTACTTTTCACTCGGAGGTCCGATTCAGGCGTATAATACATCGAGACGCTCGAAATTGAACAATGGAAGCCATTGAGCATTTCAAATGGTCATAACTGTTCACTCGGAGGTCCAATTCAGGCACATAATATATCGAGACGCTCGAAATTGAACAATGGAAGTTCATGAGGATATTAAATGGTGTTAACTCTTCACTCGGAGGTCCGATTCAGGCGCATCACATATAGAGACGCTCGAAATTGAACAACGGAAGCTCTCGAGATATTCAAATAGTCATAACTTTTAACTCGGAGGTCCGATTCAGGCACATAATATATCGACACGCCCGAAATTGAACAACGGATGCTCTTAAGAAATTTAAATGGCCATAACTTTTCACTCGGAGGTCCGATTCAGGCATATAATATATCGAGACGCTCGAAATTGAACAGTGGATGCTATTGAGCAATTCGAATGGTCATAACTGTTCACTCGGAGGTCCGATTCAGGCACATAATATATCGAGACGCTCGAAATTAAACAATGGAAGTTCATGAGAAATTTAAATGGTGTTAACTCTTCACTCGGAGGTCCGATTCAGGCGCATCACATATAGAGACGCTCGCAATTAAACAACGAAAGCTCTCGAGATATTCAAATGCTCATAACTTTTAACTCGGAGGTCCGATTCAGGCACATAAAATATCGAGACGCTCGAAATTGAACAATGGAAGTTCTTGAGCAATTCAAATGGTCATAACTGTTCACTCGGAGGTCCGATTCGGGCACATAATATATCGAGACGCCCGAAATTGAACAACGGAAGCTCTTGAGAAATTCAAATGGTCATTTCTTTTCACTCGGAGGTCCAATTCAGGCGTAAAATATATCGAGACACAAGAAATTGAACAACGGAAGCTCTCGAGAAATTAAAATGGTCATAACTTTTAACTTGGAGGTCGAATTCAGAGGCACATAATATATCGAGACGCCCGAAATTGAACAACGGAAGCTCTTGAGAAATTAAAATGGCCATTACTTTTCACTCGGAGGTCCGATTCGAGCGCATCACATATAGAGACGCTCGCAATTAAACAACGGAAGCTCTCGAGATATTCAAATGGTCATAACTTTTAACTCGGAGGTCCGATTCAGGCACATAAAATATCGAGACGCTCGACATTGAACAACGGAAGCTCTCGACAAATTCAAATGGTCATAACTTTTCACTCGAAGGTCCGATTCAGGCGTATAATATATCGAGACGCTCGAAATTGAACAGTGGAACCTATTGAGCAATTCCAATGGTCATAACTGTTCACTCGGAGGTCCGATTCAGGCACATAAAATATCGAGACGCTCGAAATTGAACAACGGAAGCTCTCGACAAATTCAAATGGTCATAACTTTTCACTCGAAGGTCCGATTCAGGCGTATAATATATCGAGACGCTCGAAATTGAACAGTGGAAGCTATTGAGCAATTCCAATGGTCATAACTGTTCACTCGGAGGTCCGATTCAGGCACATAATATATCGAGACGCTCGAAATTGAACAATGGAAGTTCATGAGGATATTAAATGGTGTTAACTCTTCACTCGGAGGTCCGATTCAGGCGCATCACATATAGAGACGCTCGAAATTGAACAACGGAAGCTCTCGAGATATTCAAATAGTCATAACTTTTAACTCGGAGGTCCGATTCAGGCACATAAAATATCGACACGCCCGAAATTGAACAACGGATGCTCTTAAGAAATTTAAATGGTCATAACTTTTCACTCGGAGGTCCGATTCAGGCATATAATATATCGAGACGCTCGAAATTGAACAGTGGATGCTATTGAGCAATTCGAATGGTCATAACTGTTCACTCAGAGGTCCGATTCAGGCACATAATATATCGAGACGCTCGAAATTAAACAATGGAAGTTCATGAGAAATTTAAATGGTGTTAACTCTTCACTCGGAGGTCCGATTCAGGCGCATCACATATAGAGACGCTCGCAATTAAACAACGAAAGCTCTCGAGATATTCAAATGCTCATAACTTTTAACTCGGAGGTCCGATTCAGGCACATAAAATATCGAGACGCTCGAAATTGAACAATGGAAGTTCTTGAGCAATTCAAATGGTCATAACTGTTCACGCGGAGGTCCGATTCGGGCACATAATATATCGAGACGCCCGAAATTGAACAACGGAAGCTCTTGAGAAATTCAAATGGTCATTTCTTTTCACTCGGAGGTCCAATTCAGGCGTAAAATATATCGAGACACAAGAAATTGAACAACGGAAGCTCTCGAGAAATTAAAATGGTCATAACTTTTAACTTTGAGGTCGAATTCAGAGGCACATAATATATCGAGACGCCCGAAATTGAACAACGGAAGCTGTTGAGAAATTAAAATGGCCATTACTTTTCACTCGGAGGTCCGATTCGAGCGCATCACATATAGAGACGCTCGCAATTAAACAACGGAAGCTCTCGAGATATTCAAATGGTCATAACTTTTAACTCGGAGGTCCGATTCAGGCACATAAAATATCGAGACGCTCGACATTGAACAACGGAAGCTCTCTACAAATTCAAATGGTCATAACTTTTCACTCGAAGGTCCGATTCAGGCGTATAATATATCGAGACGCTCGAAATTGATCAGTGGAAGCTATTGAGCAATTCCAATGGTCATAACTGTTCACTCGGAGGTCCGATTCAGGCACATAATATATCGAGACGCTCGAAATTAAACAAGGGAAGTTCATGAGAAATTTAAATGGTGTTAACTCTTCACTCGGAGGTCCGATTCAGGCGCATCACATATAGAGACGCTCGCAATTAAACAACGGAAGCTCTCGAGATATTCAAATGGTCATAACTTTTAACTCGGAGGTCCGATACAGGCACATAAAATATCGAGACGCCCGAAATTCAACAACGGAAGCTCTTGAGAAATTAAAATGGCCATTACTTTTAACTCGGAGGTCCGATTCGAGCGCATCACATATAGAGACGCTCGCAATTAAACAACGGAAGCTCTCGAGATATTCAAATGGTCATAACTTTTAACTCGGAGGTCCGATTCAGGCACATAAAATATTGAGACGCTCGAAATTGAACAATGGAAGTTCTTGAGCAATTCAAATGGTCATAACTGTTCACTCGGAGGTCCGATTCGGGCATATAATATATCGAGACGCCCGAAATTGAACAACGGAAGCTCTTAAGAAATTCAAATGGTCATTTCTTTACGCTCGGAGGTCCGATCAGGCGCATCACATATAGAGACGCTCAAAATTGAACATTGGAAGCTCTCGAGATATTCAAATGGTCATAACTTTTAACTCGGAGGTCCGATTCAGGCACATAAAATATCGAGACGCTCGAAATTGAACAACGGAAGCTCTCGACAAATTCAAATGGTCATAACTTTTCACTCGGAGGTCCGATTCAGGCGTATAATATATCGAGACGCTCGAAATTAAACAATGGAAGTTCATGAGAAATTTAAATGGTGTTAACTCTTCACTCGGAGGTCCGATTCAGGCGCATCACATATAGAGACGCTCGCAATTAAACAACGAAAGCTCTCGAGATATTCAAATGCTCATAACTTTTAACTCGGAGGTCCGATTCAGGCACATAAAATATCGAGACGCTCGAAATTGAACAATGGAAGTTCTTGAGCAATTCAAATGGTCATAACTGTTCACTCGGAGGTCCGATTCGGGCACATAATATATCGAGACGCCCGAAATTGAACAACGAAAGCTCTTGAGAAATTCAAATGGTCATTTCTTTTCACTCGGAGGTCCAATTCAGGCGTAAAATATATCGAGACACAAGAAATTGAACAACGGAAGCTCTCGAGAAATTAAAATGGTCATAACTTTTAACTTTGAGGTCGAATTCAGAGGCACATAATATATCGAGACGCCCGAAATTGAACAACGGAAGCTCTTGAGAAATTAAAATGGCCATTACTTTTCACTCGGAGGTCCGATTCGAGCGCATCACATATAGAGACGCTCGCAAATTAAACAACGGAAGCTCTCGAGATATTCAAATGGTCATAACTTTTAACTCGGAGGTCCGATTCAGGCACATAAAATATCGAGACGCTCGACATTGAACAACGGAAGCTCTCGACAAATTCAAATGGTCATAACTTTTCACTCGAAGGTCCGATTCAGGCGTATAATATATCGAGACGCTCGAAATTGAACAGTGGAAGATATTGAGCAATTCCAATGGTCATAACTGTTCACTCGGAGGTCCGATTCAGGCACATAATATATCGAGACGCTCGAAATTAAACAAGGGAAGTTCATGAGAAATTTAAATGGTGTTAACTCTTCACTCGGAGGTCCGATTCAGGCGCATCACATATAGAGACGCTCGCAATTAAACAACGGAAGCTCTCGAGATATTCAAATGGTCATAACTTTTAACTCGGAGGTCCGATTCAGGCACATAAAATATCGAGATGCTCGAAATTGAACAACGGAAGCTCTAGAGATATTCAAATGGTCATAACTTTTAACTCGGAGGTCCAATTCAGGCACATAAAATATCGAGACGCTCGAAATTGAACAACGGAAGCTCTCGAGATATTCAAATGGTAATTACTTTTCACTCGGAGGTCCGATTCAGGCACATAAAATATCGAGACGCTCGAAATTGAACAGTGGAAGCTATTGAGCAATTCCAATGGTCATAACTGTTCACTCGGAGGTCCGATTCAGGCACATAAAATATCGAGACGCTCGAAATTGACCAATGGAAGTTCTTGAGCAATTCAAATGGTCATAACTGTTCACTCGGAGATCCGATTCAGGCACATAATATATCGAGACGCTCGAAATTAAACAAGGGAAGTTCATGAGAAATTTAAATGGTGTTAACTCTTCACTCGGAGGTCCGATTCAGGCGCATCACATATAGAGACGCTCGCAATTAAACAACGGAAGCTCTCGAGATATTCAAATGGTCATAACTTTTAACTCGGAGGTCTGATACAGGCACATAAAATATCGAGACGCCCGAAATTGAACAACGGAAGCTCTTGAGAAATTAAAATGGCCATTACTTTTAACTCGGAGGTCCGATTCGAGCGCATCACATATAGAGACGCTCGCAATTAAACAACGGAAGCTCTCGAGATATTCAAATGGTCATAACTTTTAACTCGGAGGTCCGATTCAGGCACATAAAATATTGAGACGCTCGAAATTGAACAATGGAAGTTCTTGAGCAATTCAAATGGTCATAACTGTTCACTCGGAGGTCCGATTCGGGCATATAATATATCGAGACGCCCGAAATTGAACAACGGAAGCTCTTAAGAAATTCAAATGGTCATTTCTTTACGCTCGGAGGTCCGATCAGGCGCATCACATATAGAGACGCTCAAAATTGAACATTGGAAGCTCTCGAGATATTCAAATGGTCATAACTTTTAACTCGGAGGTCCGATTCAGGCACATAAAATATCGAGACGCTCGAAATTGAACAACGGAAGCTCTCGACAAATTCAAATGGTCATAACTTTTCACTCGGAGGTCCGATTCAGGCGTATAATATATCGAGACGCTCGAAATTGAACAGTAGAAGCTATTGAGCAATTCCAATGGTCATAACTGTTCACTCGTAGGTCCGATTCAGGCACATAATATATGGAGACGCTCGAAATTAAACAATGGAAGTTCATGAGAAATTTAAATGGTGTTAACTCTTCACTCGGAGGTCCGATTCAGGCGCATCACATATAGAGACGCTCGCAATTAAACAACGGAAGCTCTCGAGATATTCAAATGGTCATAACTTTTAACTCGGAGGTCCGATTCAGGCACATAAAATATCGAGACGCTCGAAATTGAACAATGGAAGTTCTTGAGCAATTCAAATGGTCATAACTGTTCACTCGGAGGTCCGATTCGGGCACATAATATATCGAGACGCCCGAAATTGAACAACGGAAGCTCTTGAGAAATTCAAATGGTCATTTCTTTTCACTCGGAGGTCCAATTCAGGCGTAAAATATATCGAGACACAAGAAATTGAACAACGGAAGCTCTCGAGAAATTAAAATGGTCATAACTTTTAACTTTGAGGTCGAATTCAGAGGCACATAATATATCGAGACGCCCGAAATTGAACAACGGAAGCTCTTGAGAAATTAAAATGGCCATTACTTTTCACTCGGAGGTCCGATTCGAGCGCATCACATATAGAGACGCTCGCAAATTAAACAACGGAAGCTCTCGAGATATTCAAATGGTCATAACTTTTAACTCGGAGGTCCGATTCAGGCACATAAAATATCGAGACGCTCGACATTGAACAACGGAAGCTCTCGACAAATTCAAATGGTCATAACTTTTCACTCGAATGTCCGATTCAGGCGTATAATATATCGAGACGCTCGAAATTGAACAGTGGAAGATATTGAGCAATTCCAATGGTCATAACTGTTCACTCGGAGGTCCGATTCAGGCACATAATATATCGAGACGCTCGAAATTAAACAAGGGAAGTTCATGAGAAATTTAAATGGTGTTAACTCTTCACTCGGAGGTCCGATTCAGGCGCATCACATATAGAGACGCTCGCAATTAAACAACGGAAGCTCTCGAGATATTCAAATGGTCATAACTTTTAACTCGGAGGTCCGATTCAGGCACATAAAATATCGAGATGCTCGAAATTGAACAACGGAAGCTCTAGAGATATTCAAATGGTCATAACTTTTAACTCGGAGGTCCAATTCAGGCACATAAAATATCGAGACGCTCGAAATTGAACAACGGAAGCTCTCGAGATATTCAAATGGTAATTACTTTTCACTCGGAGGTCCGATTCAGGCACATAAAATATCGAGATGCTCGAAATTGAACAGTGGAAGCTATTGAGCAATTCCAATGGTCATAACTGTTCACTCGGAGGTCCGATTCAGGCACATAAAATATCGAGACGCTCGAAATTGACCAATGGAAGTTCTTGAGCAATTCAAATGGTCATAACTGTTCACTCGGAGATCCGATTCAGGCACATAATATATCGAGACGCTCGAAATTAAACAAGGGAAGTTCATGAGAAATTTAAATGGTGTTAACTCTTCACTCGGAGGTCCGATTCAGGCGCATCACATATAGAGACGCTCGCAATTAAACAACGGAAGCTCTCGAGATATTCAAATGGTCATAACTTTTAACTCGGAGGTCCGATTCAGGCACATAAAATATCGAGATGCTCGAAATTGAACAACGGAAGCTCTAGAGATATTCAAATGGTCATAACTTTTAACTCGGAGGTCCAATTCAGGCACATAAAATATCGAGACGCTCGAAATTGAACAACGGAAGCTCTCGAGATATTCAAATGGTAATTACTTTTCACTCGGAGGTCCGATTCAGGCACATAAAATATCGAGATGCTCGAAATTGAACAGTGGAAGCTATTGAGCAATTCCAATGGTCATAACTGTTCACTCGGAGGTCCGATTCAGGCACATAAAATATCGAGACGCTCGAAATTGACCAATGGAAGTTCTTGAGCAATTCAAATGGTCATAACTGTTCACTCGGAGGTCTGATACAGGCACATAAAATATCGAGACGCCCGAAATTGAACAACGGAAGCTCTTGAGAAATTAAAATGGCCATTACTTTTAACTCGGAGGTCCGATTCGAGCGCATCACATATAGAGACGCTCGCAATTAAACAACGGAAGCTCTCGAGATATTCAAATGGTCATAACTTTTAACTCGGAGGTCCGATTCAGGCACATAAAATATTGAGACGCTCGAAATTGAACAATGGAAGTTCTTGAGCAATTCAAATGGTCATAACTGTTCACTCGGAGGTCCGATTCGGGCATATAATATATCGAGACGCCCGAAATTGAACAACGGAAGCTCTTAAGAAATTCAAATGGTCATTTCTTTACGCTCGGAGGTCCGATCAGGCGCATCACATATAGAGACGCTCAAAATTGAACATTGGAAGCTCTCGAGATATTCAAATGGTCATAACTTTTAACTCGGAGGTCCGATTCAGGCACATAAAATATCGAGACGCTCGAAATTGAACAACGGAAGCTCTCGACAAATTCAAATGGTCATAACTTTTCACTCGGAGGTCCGATTCAGGCGTATAATATATCGAGACGCTCGAAATTGAACAGTAGAAGCTATTGAGCAATTCCAATGGTCATAACTGTTCACTCGTAGGTCCGATTCAGGCACATAATATATTGAGACGCTCGAAATTAAACAATGGAAGTTCATGAGAAATTTAAATGGTGTTAACTCTTCACTCGGAGGTCCGATTCAGGCGCATCACATATAGAGACGCTCGCAATTAAACAACGGAAGCTCTCGAGATATTCAAATGGTCATAACTTTTAACTCGGAGGTCCGATTCAGGCACATAAAATATCGAGATGCTCGAAATTGAACAACGGAAGCTCTCGAGATATTCAAATGGTCATAACTTTTAACTCGGAGGTGCAATTCAGGCACATAAAATATCGAGACGCTCGAAATTGAACAACGGAAGCTCTCGACAAATTCAAATGGTAATAACTTTTCACTCGGAGGTCCGATTCAGGCATATAATATATCGAGACGCTCGAAATTGTACAGTGGATGCTATTGAGCAATTCCAATGGTCATAACTGTTCACTCGGAGGTCCGATTCAGGCACATAATATATTGAGACGCTCGAAATTAGACAAGGGAAGTTCATGAGAAATTTAAATGGTGTTAACTCTTCACTCGGAGGTCCGATTCAGGCGCATCACATATAGAGACGCTCGCAATTAAACAACGGAAGCTCTCGAGATATTCAAATGGTCATAACTTTTAACTCGGAGGTCCGATTCAGGCACATAAAATATCGAGATGCTCGAAATTGAACAACGGAAGCTCTCGAGATATTCAAATGGTCATAACTTTTAACTCGGAGGTCCAATTCAGGCACATAAAATATCGAGACGCTCGAAATTGAACAACGGAAGCTCTCGAATAATTCAAATGGTCATAACTTTTCACTCGGAGGTCC
>NW_021144298.1:0-18325 GCF_004193775.1 Glycine soja
TAGGCAATCATTCGCCTGGCTCCAGACTCATTGGTGGAGGATGCATGAACGACAATCAATTCATGGGGCTCCAAATAAAAGTGGAGAATGGAGAATTGCACTAGCAATCACTTCGCGTGGCTCCAGACTCATTGGTGGAGGATGCATGAACGACAATCAATTCATGGGGCTCCGAATAAAAGTGGAGAATGGAGAATTGCACTAGGCAATCACTTCGCGTGGCTCCAGACTCATTGGTGGAGGATGCATGAAGACAATCAATTCATGGGGCTCCGAATAAAAGTGGAGAATGGAGAATTGCACTAGGCAATCACTTCGCGTGGCTCCAGACTCATTGGTGGAGGATGCATGAACGACAATCAATTCATGGGGCTCCGAATAAAAGTGGAGAATGGAGAATTGCACTAGGCAATCACTTGCGTGGCTCAGACTCATTGGTGGAGGATGCATGAACGACAATCAATTCATGGGCTCCGAATAAAAGTGGAGAATGGAGAATTGCACTAGGCAATCACTTCACGTGGCTCCAGACTCATTGGTGGAGGATGCATGAACAACAATCAATTCATGGGGCTCCGAATAAAAGTGGAGAATTGAGAATTGCACTAGGCAATCACTTCGCGTGGCTCAGACTCATTGGTGGAGATGCATGAACGACAATCAATTCATGGGGCTCCGAATAAAAGTGGAGAATGGAGAATTGCACTAGGCAATCACTTCGCGTGGCTCCAGACTCATTGGTGGAGGATGCATGAACGACAATCAATTCATGGGGCTCCGAATAAAAGTGGAGAATGGAGAATTGCACTAGGCAATCACTTCGCGTGGCTCCAGACTCATTGGTGGAGATGCATGAACGACAATCAATTCATGGGGCTTCGAATAAATGTGGAGAATGGAGAATTGCACTAGGAAATCACTACGCGTGGCTCCAGACTCATTGCTGGACGATGCATGAACGACAATCAATTCATGGGGCTCCGAATAAAAGTGGAGAATGGAGATTGCACTAGGCAATCACTTTGCGTGGCTCCAGACTCATTGCTGGACGATGCATGAACGACAATCAATTCATGGGGCTACAAATAAAAGTGGAGAATGGAGAATTGCACTAGGCAATCACTTCGTGTGGCTTCAGACTCATTGATGGAGGATGCATGCATGACAATCAATTCATGGGGCTCCGAATAAAAGCGGAGAATGGAGAATTGCACTAGGCAATCACTTCACGAGGCTCCAGACTCATTGGTGGAGGATGCATGAACGACAATCAATTCATGGGGCTCCGAATAAAAGCGGAGAATGGAGAATTGCACTTGGCAATCACTTCGCGTGGCTCTAGACTCATTGGTGGAGGATGCATGAACGACAATCAATTCATGGGGCTCCGAATAAAACTGGAGAATGGAGAATTGCACTAGGCAATCACTTCGTGTGGCGTAAGACTCATTCGTGGAAGATGCATAAACGACAATCAATTCATGGGTCTTCGAATAAAAGTGGAGAATGGAGAATTGCACCAGGCAATCACTACGCGTGGCTCCAGACTCATTGGTGGAGGATGCATGAACGACAATGAATTCATGGGGCTCCGAATAAAAGTGGAGAATTGAGAATTGGACTAGGCAATAACTACGCGTGGCGTAAGACTCATTGGTGGAAGATGCATGGACGACAATCAATTCATGGGGCTCCGAATAAAAGTGGAGAATGGAGAATTGCACTAGGCAATCACTTTGCGTGGCTCCAGACTCATTGCTGGACGATGCATGAACGACAATCAATTCATGGGGCTCCAAATAAAAGTGGAGAATGGAGAATTGCACTAGGCAATCACTTCGCGTGGCTTCAGACTCATTGATGGAGGAAGCATGCATGACAATCAATTCATGGGGCTCCGAATAAAAGCGGAGAATGAAGAATTGCACTTGGCAATCACTTCGCGTGGCTCTAGACTCATTGGTGGAGGATGCATGAACGACAATCAATTCATGGGGCTCCGAATAAAACTGGAGAATGGAGAATTGCACTAGGCAATCACTTCGTGTGGCGTAAGACTCATTCGTGGAAGATGCATAAACGACAATCAATTCTTGGGGCTCCGAATAAAAGCGGAGAATGGAGAATTGCACTAGGCAATCACTTCGTGTTGCTCGAGACTCATTGGTGGAGGATACATGAACAACAATCAATTCATGGGGCTCCGAATAAAAGTGGAGAATGGAGAATTGCACTAGGCAATCACTTCGCGTGGCTCCAGACTCATTGGTGGAGGATGCATGAACGACAATCAATTCATGGGGCTCCGAATAAAAGTGGTGAATGGACATTTGCACTAGGCAATCACTTTGCGTGGCTCCAGACTCATTGGTGGACGATGCATGAACGACAATCAATTCATGGGGCTTCGAATAAAAGTGGAGAATGGAGAATAGCACTAGGCAATCACTACGCGTGGCTCCAGACTCATTGGTGGAGGATGCATGAACGACAATGAATTCATGGGGCTCCGAATAATAGTGGAGAATGGAGAATTGCACTAGGCAATCACTTCGCGTGGCTTCAGACTCATTGATGGAGGATGCATGCATGACAATCAATTCATGGGGCTCCGAATAAAAGTGGAGAATGGAGAATTGCACTAGGCAATCACTTCGCGTGGCTCAGACTCATTGGTGGAGGATGCATGAACGACAATCAATTCATGGGGCTCCGAATAAAAGTGGAGAATGGAGAATTGCACTAGGCAATCACTTCGCGTGGCGTCAGACTCATTGGTGGAAGATGCATGAACGACAATCAATTCATGGGGCTCCGAATAAAAGTGGAGAATGGAGAATTGCACTAGGCAATCACTTCACGTGGCTCCAGACTCATTGGTGGAGGATGCATGAACGACAATCAATTCATGGGGCTCCGAATAAAAGTGGAGAATGGAGAATTGCACTAGGCAATCACTTCGCGTGGCTCCAGACTCATTGGTGGAGGATGCATGAACGACAATCAATTCATGGGGCTCCGAATAAAAGTGGTGAATGGACATTTGCACTAGGCAATCACTTTGCGTGGCTCCAGACTCATTGGTGGACGATGCATGAACGACAATCAATTCATGGGGCTTCGAATAAAAGTGGAGAATGGAGAATTGCACTAGGCAATCACTACGCGTGGCTCCAGACTCATTGGTGGAGGATGCATGAACGACAATCAATTCATGGGGCTCCGAATAAAAGTGGAGAATGGAGAATTGCACTAGGCAATCACTTCGCGTGGCTCCAGACTCATTGATGGAGGATGCATGCACGACAATCAATTCATGGGGCTCCGAATAAAAGTGGAGAATGGAGAATTGCACTAGGCAATCACTTCGCGTGGCTCCAGACTCATTGGTGGAGGATGCATGAACGACAATCAATTCATGGGGCTCCGAATAAAAGTGGAGAATGGAGAATTGCACTAGGCAATCACTTCGCGTGGCTCCAGACTCATTGGTGGAGGATGCATGAACGACAATCAATTCATGGGGCTCCGAATAAAAGCGGAGAATGGAGAATTGCACTTGGCAATCACTTCGCGTGGCTCTAGACTCATTGGTGGAGGATGCATGAACGACAATCAATTCATGGGGCTCCGAATAAAAGTGGAGAATGGAGAATTGCACTAGGCAATCACTTCGCGTGGCTCAGACTCATTGGTGGAGGATGCATGAACGACAATCAATTCATGGGCTCCGAATAAAAGTGGAGAATGGAGAATTGCACTAGGCAATCACTTCGCGTGGCTCCAGACTCATTGGTGGAGGATGCATGAACGACAATCAATTCATGGGGCTCCGAATAAAAGTGGAGAATGGAGAATTGCACTAGGCAATCACTTCGCGTGGCTCCAGACTCATTGGTGGAGGATGCATGAACGACAATCAATTCATGGGGCTCCGAATAAAAGTGGAGAATGGAGAATTGCACTAGGCAATCACTTCGCGTGGCTCCAGACTCATTGGTGGAGGATGCATGAACGACAATCAATTCATGGGGCTCCGAATAAAAGTGGAGAATGGAGAATTGCACTAGGCAATCACTTCGCGTGGCTCAGACTCATTGGTGGAGGATGCATGAACGACAATCAATTCATGGGGCTCCGAATAAAAGTGGAGAATGAGAATTGCACTAGGCAATCACTTCGCGTGGCTCCAGACTCATTGGTGGAGGATGCATGAACGACAATCAATTCATGGGGCTCCGAATAAAAGTGGAGAATGGAGAATTGCACTAGGCAATCACTTCGCGTGGCTCCAGACTCATTGGTGGAGGATGCATGAACGACAATCAATTCATGGGGCTCCGAATAAAAGTGGAGAATGGAGAATTGCACTAGGCAATCACTTCGCGTGGCTCCAGACTCATTGGTGGAGGATGCATGAACGACAATCAATTCATGGGGCTCCGAATAAAAGTGGAGAATGGAGAATTGCACTAGGCAATCACTTCGCGTGGCTCCAGACTCATTGGTGGAGGATGCATGAACGACAATCAATTCATGGGGCTCCGAATAAAAGTGGAGAATGGAGAATTGCACTAGGCAATCACTTCGCGTGGCTCCAGACTCATTGGTGGAGGATGCATGAACGACAATCAATTCATGGGGCTCCGAATAAAAGTGGAGAATGGAGAATTGCACTAGGCAATCACTTCGCGTGGCTCCAGACTCATTGGTGGAGGATGCATGAACGACAATCAATTCATGGGGCTCCGAATAAAAGTGGAGAATGGAGAATTGCACTAGGCAATCACTTCGCGTGGCTCCAGACTCATTGGTGGAGGATGCATGAACGACAATCAATTCATGGGGCTCCGAATAAAAGTGGAGAATGGAGAATTGCACTAGGCAATCACTTCGCGTGGCTCCAGACTCATTGGTGGAGGATGCATGAACGACAATCAATTCATGGGGCTCCGAATAAAAGTGGAGAATGGAGAATTGCACTAGGCAATCACTTCGCGTGGCTCCAGACTCATTGGTGGAGGATGCATGAACGACAATCAATTCATGGGGCTCCGAATAAAAGTGGAGAATGGAGAATTGCACTAGGCAATCACTTCGCGTGGCTCCAGACTCATTGGTGGAGGATGCATGAACGACAATCAATTCATGGGGCTCCGAATAAAAGTGGAGAATGGAGAATTGCACTAGGCAATCACTTCGCGTGGCTCCAGACTCATTGGTGGAGGATGCATGAACGACAATCAATTCATGGGGCTCCGAATAAAAGTGGAGAATGGAGAATTGCACTAGGCAATCACTTCGCGTGGCTCCAGACTCATTGGTGGAGGATGCATGAACGACAATCAATTCATGGGGCTCCGAATAAAAGTGGAGAATGGAGAATTGCACTAGGCAATCACTTCGCGTGGCTCCAGACTCATTGGTGGAGGATGCATGAACGACAATCAATTCATGGGGCTCCGAATAAAAGTGGAGAATGGAGAATTGCACTAGGCAATCACTTCGCGTGGCTCCAGACTCATTGGTGGAGGATGCATGAACGACAATCAATTCATGGGGCTCCGAATAAAAGTGGAGAATGGAGAATTGCACTAGGCAATCACTTCGCGTGGCTCCAGACTCATTGGTGGAGGATGCATGAACGACAATCAATTCATGGGGCTCCGAATAAAAGTGGAGAATGGAGAATTGCACTAGGCAATCACTTCGCGTGGCTCAGACTCATTGGTGGAGGATGCATGAACGACAATCAATTCATGGGGCTCCGAATAAAAGTGGAGAATGGAGAATTGCACTAGGCAATCACTTCGCGTGGCTCCAGACTCATTGGTGGAGGATGCATGAACGACAATCAATTCATGGGGCTCCGAATAAAAGTGGAGAATGGAGAATTGCACTAGGCAATCACTTCGCGTGGCTCAGACTCATTGGTGGAGGATGCATGAACGACAATCAATTCATGGGGCTCCGAATAAAAGTGGAGAATGGAGAATTGCACTAGGCAATCACTTCGCGTGGCTCCAGACTCATTGGTGGAGGATGCATGAACGACAATCAATTCATGGGGCTCCGAATAAAAGTGGAGAATGGAGAATTGCACTAGGCAATCACTTCGCGTGGCTCCAGACTCATTGGTGGAGGATGCATGAACGACAATCAATTCATGGGGCTCCGAATAAAAGTGGAGAATGGAGAATTGCACTAGGCAATCACTTCGCGTGGCTCCAGACTCATTGGTGGAGGATGCATGAACGACAATCAATTCATGGGGCTCCGAATAAAAGTGGAGAATGGAGAATTGCACTAGGCAATCACTTCGCGTGGCTCCAGACTCATTGGTGGAGGATGCATGAACGACAATCAATTCATGGGGCTCCGAATAAAAGTGGAGAATGGAGAATTGCACTAGGCAATCACTTCGCGTGGCTCCAGACTCATTGGTGGAGGATGCATGAACGACAATCAATTCATGGGGCTCCGAATAAAAGTGGAGAATGGAGAATTGCACTAGGCAATCACTTCGCGTGGCTCCAGACTCATTGGTGGAGGATGCATGAACGACAATCAATTCATGGGGCTCCGAATAAAAGTGGAGAATGGAGAATTGCACTAGGCAATCACTTCGCGTGGCTCCAGACTCATTGGTGGAGGATGCATGAACGACAATCAATTCATGGGGCTCCGAATAAAAGTGGAGAATGGAGAATTGCACTAGGCAATCACTTCGCGTGGCTCCAGACTCATTGGTGGAGGATGCATGAACGACAATCAATTCATGGGGCTCCGAATAAAAGTGGAGAATGGAGAATTGCACTAGGCAATCACTTCGCGTGGCTCCAGACTCATTGGTGGAGGATGCATGAACGACAATCAATTCATGGGGCTCCGAATAAAAGTGGAGAATGGAGAATTGCACTAGGCAATCACTTCGCGTGGCTCCAGACTCATTGGTGGAGGATGCATGAACGACAATCAATTCATGGGGCTCCGAATAAAAGTGGAGAATGGAGAATTGCACTAGGCAATCACTTCGCGTGGCTCCAGACTCATTGGTGGAGGATGCATGAACGACAATCAATTCATGGGGCTCCGAATAAAAGTGGAGAATGGAGAATTGCACTAGGCAATCACTTCGCGTGGCTCCAGACTCATTGGTGGAGGATGCATGAACGACAATCAATTCATGGGGCTCCGAATAAAAGTGGAGAATGGAGAATTGCACTAGGCAATCACTTCGCGTGGCTCCAGACTCATTGGTGGAGGATGCATGAACGACAATCAATTCATGGGGCTCCGAATAAAAGTGGAGAATGGAGAATTGCACTAGGCAATCACTTCGCGTGGCTCCAGACTCATTGGTGGAGGATGCATGAACGACAATCAATTCATGGGGCTCCGAATAAAAGTGGAGAATGGAGAATTGCACTAGGCAATCACTTCGCGTGGCTCCAGACTCATTGGTGGAGGATGCATGAACGACAATCAATTCATGGGGCTCCGAATAAAAGTGGAGAATGGAGAATTGCACTAGGCAATCACTTCGCGTGGCTCCAGACTCATTGGTGGAGGATGCATGAACGACAATCAATTCATGGGGCTCCGAATAAAAGTGGAGAATGGAGAATTGCACTAGGCAATCACTTCGCGTGGCTCAGACTCATTGGTGGAGGATGCATGAACGACAATCAATTCATGGGGCTCCGAATAAAAGTGGAGAATGGAGAATTGCACTAGGCAATCACTTCGCGTGGCTCCAGACTCATTGGTGGAGGATGCATGAACGACAATCAATTCATGGGGCTCCGAATAAAAGTGGAGAATGGAGAATTGCACTAGGCAATCACTTCGCGTGGCTCCAGACTCATTGGTGGAGGATGCATGAACGACAATCAATTCATGGGGCTCCGAATAAAAGTGGAGAATGGAGAATTGCACTAGGCAATCACTTCGCGTGGCTCCAGACTCATTGGTGGAGGATGCATGAACGACAATCAATTCATGGGGCTCCGAATAAAAGTGGAGAATGGAGAATTGCACTAGGCAATCACTTCGCGTGGCTCCAGACTCATTGGTGGAGGATGCATGAACGACAATCAATTCATGGGGCTCCGAATAAAAGTGGAGAATGGAGAATTGCACTAGGCAATCACTTCGCGTGGCTCCAGACTCATTGGTGGAGGATGCATGAACGACAATCAATTCATGGGGCTCCGAATAAAAGTGGAGAATGGAGAATTGCACTAGGCAATCACTTCGCGTGGCTCCAGACTCATTGGTGGAGGATGCATGAACGACAATCAATTCATGGGGCTCCGAATAAAAGTGGAGAATGGAGAATTGCACTAGGCAATCACTTCGCGTGGCTCCAGACTCATTGGTGGAGGATGCATGAACGACAATCAATTCATGGGGCTCCGAATAAAAGTGGAGAATGGAGAATTGCACTAGGCAATCACTTCGCGTGGCTCCAGACTCATTGGTGGAGGATGCATGAACGACAATCAATTCATGGGGCTCCGAATAAAAGTGGAGAATGGAGAATTGCACTAGGCAATCACTTCGCGTGGCTCCAGACTCATTGGTGGAGGATGCATGAACGACAATCAATTCATGGGGCTCCGAATAAAAGTGGAGAATGGAGAATTGCACTAGGCAATCACTTCGCGTGGCTCCAGACTCATTGGTGGAGGATGCATGAACGACAATCAATTCATGGGGCTCCGAATAAAAGTGGAGAATGGAGAATTGCACTAGGCAATCACTTCGCGTGGCTCCAGACTCATTGGTGGAGGATGCATGAACGACAATCAATTCATGGGGCTCCGAATAAAAGTGGAGAATGGAGAATTGCACTAGGCAATCACTTCGCGTGGCTCCAGACTCATTGGTGGAGGATGCATGAACGACAATCAATTCATGGGGCTCCGAATAAAAGTGGAGAATGGAGAATTGCACTAGGCAATCACTTCGCGTGGCTCCAGACTCATTGGTGGAGGATGCATGAACGACAATCAATTCATGGGGCTCCGAATAAAAGTGGAGAATGGAGAATTGCACTAGGCAATCACTTCGCGTGGCTCCAGACTCATTGGTGGAGGATGCATGAACGACAATCAATTCATGGGGCTCCGAATAAAAGTGGAGAATGGAGAATTGCACTAGGCAATCACTTCGCGTGGCTCCAGACTCATTGGTGGAGGATGCATGAACGACAATCAATTCATGGGGCTCCGAATAAAAGTGGAGAATGGAGAATTGCACTAGGCAATCACTTCGCGTGGCTCCAGACTCATTGGTGGAGGATGCATGAACGACAATCAATTCATGGGGCTCCGAATAAAAGTGGAGAATGGAGAATTGCACTAGGCAATCACTTCGCGTGGCTCCAGACTCATTGGTGGAGGATGCATGAACGACAATCAATTCATGGGGCTCCGAATAAAAGTGGAGAATGGAGAATTGCACTAGGCAATCACTTCGCGTGGCTCCAGACTCATTGGTGGAGGATGCATGAACGACAATCAATTCATGGGGCTCCGAATAAAAGTGGAGAATGGAGAATTGCACTAGGCAATCACTTCGCGTGGCTCAGACTCATTGGTGGAGGATGCATGAACGACAATCAATTCATGGGGCTCCGAATAAAAGTGGAGAATGGAGAATTGCACTAGGCAATCACTTCGCGTGGCTCCAGACTCATTGGTGGAGGATGCATGAACGACAATCAATTCATGGGGCTCCGAATAAAAGTGGAGAATGGAGAATTGCACTAGGCAATCACTTCGCGTGGCTCCAGACTCATTGGTGGAGGATGCATGAACGACAATCAATTCATGGGGCTCCGAATAAAAGTGGAGAATGGAGAATTGCACTAGGCAATCACTTCGCGTGGCTCCAGACTCATTGGTGGAGGATGCATGAACGACAATCAATTCATGGGGCTCCGAATAAAAGTGGAGAATGGAGAATTGCACTAGGCAATCACTTCGCGTGGCTCCAGACTCATTGGTGGAGGATGCATGAACGACAATCAATTCATGGGGCTCCGAATAAAAGTGGAGAATGGAGAATTGCACTAGGCAATCACTTCGCGTGGCTCCAGACTCATTGGTGGAGGATGCATGAACGACAATCAATTCATGGGGCTCCGAATAAAAGTGGAGAATGGAGAATTGCACTAGGCAATCACTTCGCGTGGCTCAGACTCATTGGTGGAGGATGCATGAACGACAATCAATTCATGGGGCTCCGAATAAAAGTGGAGAATGGAGAATTGCACTAGGCAATCACTTCGCGTGGCTCAGACTCATTGGTGGAGGATGCATGAACGACAATCAATTCATGGGGCTCCGAATAAAAGTGGAGAATGGAGAATTGCACTAGGCAATCACTTCGCGTGGCTCCAGACTCATTGGTGGAGGATGCATGAACGACAATCAATTCATGGGGCTCCGAATAAAAGTGGAGAATGGAGAATTGCACTAGGCAATCACTTCGCGTGGCTCCAGACTCATTGGTGGAGGATGCATGAACGACAATCAATTCATGGGGCTCCGAATAAAAGTGGAGAATGGAGAATTGCACTAGGCAATCACTTCGCGTGGCTCCAGACTCATTGGTGGAGGATGCATGAACGACAATCAATTCATGGGGCTCCGAATAAAAGTGGAGAATGGAGAATTGCACTAGGCAATCACTTCGCGTGGCTCCAGACTCATTGGTGGAGGATGCATGAACGACAATCAATTCATGGGCTCCGAATAAAAGTGGAGAATGGAGAATTGCACTAGGCAATCACTTCGCGTGGCTCCAGACTCATTGGTGGAGGATGCATGAACGACAATCAATTCATGGGGCTCCGAATAAAAGTGGAGAATGGAGAATTGCACTAGGCAATCACTTCGCGTGGCTCCAGACTCATTGGTGGAGGATGCATGAACGACAATCAATTCATGGGGCTCCGAATAAAAGTGGAGAATGGAGAATTGCACTAGGCAATCACTTCGCGTGGCTCCAGACTCATTGGTGGAGGATGCATGAACGACAATCAATTCATGGGGCTCCGAATAAAAGTGGAGAATGGAGAATTGCACTAGGCAATCACTTCGCGTGGCTCCAGACTCATTGGTGGAGGATGCATGAACGACAATCAATTCATGGGGCTCCGAATAAAAGTGGAGAATGGAGAATTGCACTAGGCAATCACTTCGCGTGGCTCCAGACTCATTGGTGGAGGATGCATGAACGACAATCAATTCATGGGGCTCCGAATAAAAGTGGAGAATGAGAATTGCACTAGGCAATCACTTCGCGTGGCTCCAGACTCATTGGTGGAGGATGCATGAACGACAATCAATTCATGGGGCTCCGAATAAAAGTGGAGAATGGAGAATTGCACTAGGCAATCACTTCGCGTGGCTCCAGACTCATTGGTGGAGGATGCATGAACGACAATCAATTCATGGGGCTCCGAATAAAAGTGGAGAATGGAGAATTGCACTAGGCAATCACTTCGCGTGGCTCCAGACTCATTGGTGGAGGATGCATGAACGACAATCAATTCATGGGGCTCCGAATAAAAGTGGAGAATGGAGAATTGCACTAGGCAATCACTTCGCGTGGCTCCAGACTCATTGGTGGAGGATGCATGAACGACAATCAATTCATGGGGCTCCGAATAAAAGTGGAGAATGGAGAATTGCACTAGGCAATCACTTCGCGTGGCTCCAGACTCATTGGTGGAGGATGCATGAACGACAATCAATTCATGGGGCTCCGAATAAAAGTGGAGAATGGAGAATTGCACTAGGCAATCACTTCGCGTGGCTCCAGACTCATTGGTGGAGGATGCATGAACGACAATCAATTCATGGGGCTCCGAATAAAAGTGGAGAATGGAGAATTGCACTAGGCAATCACTTCGCGTGGCTCCAGACTCATTGGTGGAGGATGCATGAACGACAATCAATTCATGGGGCTCCGAATAAAAGTGGAGAATGAGAATTGCACTAGGCAATCACTTCGCGTGGCTCCAGACTCATTGGTGGAGGATGCATGAACGACAATCAATTCATGGGGCTCCGAATAAAAGTGGTGAATGGACATTTGCACTAGGCAATCACTTTGCGTGGCTCCAGACTCATTGGTGGAGGATGCATGAACGACAATCAATGCATGGGGCTCCGAATAAAAGCGGAGAATGGAGAATTGCACTAAGCAATCACTTCGTGTGGCTCCAGACTCATTGGTGGAGGATGCATGAACGACAATCAATTCATAGGGCTCCTAATAAAAGTGGAGAATGTAGAATTGCACTAGGCAATCACTTCGCGTGGCTCAAGACTCAATGGTGGAGGATGCATGAACGACAATCAATTCATGGGGCTCCGAATAAAAGTGGTGAATGGACATTTGCACTAGGCAATCACTTTGCGTGGCTCCAGACTCATTGGTGGAGGATGCATGAACGACAATCAATGCATGGGGCTCCGAATAAAAGCGGAGAATGGAGAATTGCACTAAGCAATCACTTCGCGTGGCTCCAGACTCATTGGTGGAGGATGCATGAACGACAATCAATTCATAGGGCTCCTAATAAAAGTGGAGAATGTAGAATTGCACTAGGCAATCACTTCGCGTGGCTCTAGACTCAATGGTGGAGGATGCATGAACGACAATCAATTCATGGGGCTCCGAATAAAAGTGGTGAATGGACATTTGCACTAGGCAATCACTTTGCGTGGCTCCAGACTCATTGGTGGAGGATGCATGAACGACAATCAATGCATGGGGCTCCGAATAAAAGTGGAGAATGGAGAATCTCACTAGGCAATCACTTCGCGTGGCTCCAGACTCATTGGTGGAGGATGCATGAACGACAATCAATGCATGGGGCTCCGAATAAAAGTGGTGAATGGACATTTGCACTAGGCAATCACTTTGCGTGGCTCCAGACTCATTGGTGGACGATGCATGAACAACAATCAATTCATGGGGCTCCGAATAAAAGTGGAGAATGGAGAATTGCACTAAGCAATCACTTCGCGTGGCTCCAGACTCATTGGTGGAGGATGCATGAACGATAATCAATGCATGGGGCTCCGAATAAAAGTGGTGAATGGACATTTGCACTAGGCAATCACTTTGCGTGGCTCCAGACTCATTGGTGGACGATGCATGAACGACAATCAATTCATGGGGCTCCGAATAAAAGTGGAGAATGGAGAATTGCACTAGGCAATCACTACGCGTGGCTCCAGATTCATTGGTGGAGGATGCATGAACGATAATCAATGCATGGGGCTCCTAATAAAAGTGGAGAATGTAGAATTGCACTAGGCAATCACTTCGCGTGGCTCTAGACTCAATGGTGGAGGATGCATGAACGACAATCAATTCATGGGGCTCCGAATAAAAGCGGAGAATGGAGAATTGCAGTAAGCAATCACTTCGCGTGGCTCCAGACTCATTGGTGGAGGATGCATGAACGACAATCAATTCATAGGGCTCCAAATAAAAGTGGAGAATGTAGAATTGCACTAGGCAATCACTTCGCGTGGCTCTAGACTCAATGGTGGAGGATGCATGAACGACAATCAATTCATGGGGCTCCGAAAAAGAGTGGAGAATGGAGAATTGCACTAGGCAATCACTTCGTGTGGCTCCAGACCTATTGGTGGAGGATGCATGAACGACAATCAATTCATGGGGCTCCGAATAAAAGTGGAGAATGGAGAATTGCACTAGGCAATCACTACGCGTGTCTCCAAACTCATTGGTTGACAATTCATGAACGACAATCAATTCATGGGGCTCCGAATAAAAGTTGAGAATGCAGAATTGTACTAGGCAATCACCTCGCGTGGCTCCAGACTCATTGGTGGAGGATGCATGAATGACAATCAATTCATGGGGCTCCGAATAAAAGTGGAGAATGGAGAATTGCACTAGGCAATCACTTCGCGTGGCTCCAGACTCATTGGTGGAGGATGCATGCATGACAATCAATTCATGGGGCTCCGAATAAAAGTGGAGAATGGAGAATTGCACTAGGCAAACACTTCGCGTGGCGCCAGACTCATTGGTGGAAGATGCATGAAAGACAATCAATTCATGGGGCTCCTTATAAAAGTGGAGAATGGAGAATTGCACTAGGCAATCACTTCGCATGGCTCCAGACTCGTTGCTGGACAATACATGAACGACAATCAATTCATGAGGCTCCGAATAAAAGTAGAGAATGGACAATTCCACTAGGCAATAACTTCGAGTGGCTCCAGATTCATTGGTGGAGGATGCATGAACGATAATCAATTCATGGAGCTCCGAATAAAAGTGGAGAATGGAGAATTACACTAGGCAATCACTACGCGTGGCTCCAGCCTTATTGGTGGAGGATGCAAGAATGACAATCAATGCATGGGGCTCCAAATAAATGGGGAGAATGGAGAATTACACTAGGCAATCACTACCCGTGGCTACAGACTCATTGGTGGACGATGCATGAACGACAATCAATTCATGGGGCTCCGAATAAAAGTGGAGAATGGAGAATTGCAGTAAGCAATCACTTCGCGTGGCTCCAGACTCATTGGTGGAGGATGCATGAACGACAATCAATTCATAGGGCTCCAAATAAAAGTGGAGAATGTAGAATTGCACTAGGCAATCACTTCGCGTGGCTCTAGACTCAATGGTGGAGGATGCATGAACGACAATCAATTCATGGGGCTCCGAAAAAGAGTGGAGAATGGAGAATTGCACTAGGCAATCACTTCGCGTGGCTCCAGCCTTATTGCTGGAGGATGCATGAACGACAATCAATGCATGGGGCTCCGAATAAAATTGGAGAATGGAGAATCTCACTAGGCAATCACTACGCGTGGCTCCAGACTCATTGGTGGAGGATGCATGAACGGCAATCAATGCATGGGGCTCCGAATAAAAGTGGAGAATGGAGAATTGCACTAGGCAATCACTTCGCGTGGCGCCAGACTCATTGGTGGAAGATGCATGAACGACAATGAATTCATGGGGCTCCAAATAAAAGGTGTGAATGGACATTTGCACTAGGCAATCACTTTGCATCGCTCCAGACCCATTGGTGGACGATGCATGAACGACAATCAAATCATGGGGCTTCGAATAAAAGTGGAGAATGGAGAATTGCACTAGGCAATCACTACGCGTGGCTCCAGACTCATTGGTGGAGGATGCATGAACGACAATAAATTCATGGGGCTTCGAATAAAAGTGGAGAATTGAGAATTGCACTAGGCAATAACTACGCGTTGCTCCAGACTCATTGGTTGACGATTCATGAACGACAATCATTTGATGGGGCTCCGAATAAAACTGGAGAATGGAGAATTGTACTAGGCAATCAATTCGCGTGGCTTCGGACTCATTGGGGGAGGATGCATGAATGACAATCAATTCATGGGGCTCCGAATAAAACTGGAGAATGGAGAATTGCACTAGGCAATCACTTCGCGTGGCTCCAGACTCATTGGTGGAGGATGCATGAACGAAAATCAATTCATGGGGCTCCGAATAAAAGTGGAGAATGGAGAATTGCACTAGGCAATCATTTCGCGTGGCGTAAGACTCATTGGTGGAGGATGCATGAACGACAATCAATTCATGGGGCTCCGAATAAAAGTGGAGAATGGAGAATTGCACTAGGCAATCACTTTGCGTGGCTCCAGACTCATTGCTGGACGATGCATGAACGACAATCAATTCATGGGGCTCCGAATAAAACTGGAGAATGGAGAATTGTTCTAGTCAATCAATTCGCGTGGCTTCAGACTCATTGGTGGAGGATGCATGAATGACAATCAATTCATGGGGCTCCGAATAAAATCGGAGAATGGAGAATTGCACTAGGCAATCACTTCGCGTGGCTCCAGACTCATTGGTGGAGGATGCATGAACGACAATCAGTTCATAGGGCTCCTAATAAAAGTGGAGAATGTAGAATTGCACTAGGCAATCACTTCGCGTGGCTCTAGACTCAATGGTGGAGGATGCATGAACGACAATCAATTCATGGGGCTCCGAATAAAAGTGGTGATTGGACATTTGCACTAGGCAATCACTTTGCGTGGCTCCAGACTCATTGGTGGAGGATGCATGAAGGACAATCAATGCCTGGGGCTCCGAATAAAAGTGGAGAATGGAGAATCTCACTAGGCAATCACTTCGCGTGGCTCCAGACTCATTGGTGGAGGATGCATGAACGACAATCAATGCATGGGGCTCCGAATAAAAGTGGTGAATGGACATTTGCACTAGGCAATCACTTTGCGTGGCTCCAGACTCATTGGTGGACGATGCATGAACAACAATCAATTCATGGGGCTCCGAATAAAAGTGGAGAATGGAGAATTGCACTAAGCAATCACTTCGCGTGGCTCCAGACTCATTGGTGGAGAATGCATGAACGACAATCAATGCATGGGGCTCCGAATAAAAGTGGTGAATGGACATTTGCACTAGGCAATCACTTTGCGTGGCTCCAGACTCATTGGTGGACGATGCATGAACAACAATCAATTCATGGGGCTCCGAATAAAAGTGGAGAATGGAGAATTGCACTAAGCAATCACTTCGCGTGGCTCCAGACTCATTGGTGGAGGATGCATGAACGACAATCAATGCATGGGGCTCCGAATAAAAGTGGGAATGGAGAATTGCACTAGGCAATCACTTTGCGTGGCTCCAGACTCATTGGTGGACGATGCATGAACCACAATCAGTTCATGGGGCTCCGAATAAAAGTGGAGAATGGAGAATTGCACTAAGCAATCACTTCGCGTGGCTCCAGACT
The DNA here is from genome assembly GCF_004193775.1 of Glycine soja. Taxonomy (NCBI): domain Eukaryota; kingdom Viridiplantae; phylum Streptophyta; class Magnoliopsida; order Fabales; family Fabaceae; genus Glycine; species Glycine soja. Next base: position 16,835 of record NW_021144298.1, read on the forward strand.
CATTGGTGGAGGATGCATGAACGACAATCAATTCATGGGGCTCCGAATAAAAGTGGAGAATGGAGAATTGCACTAGGCAATCACTTCGCGTGGCTCCAGACTCATTGGTGGAGGATGCATGAACGACAATCAATTCATGGGGCTCCGAATAAAAGTGGAGAATGGAGAATTGCACTAAGCAATCACTTCGCGTGGCTCCAGACTCATTGGTGGAGGATGCATGAACGACAATCAATTCATGGGGCTCCGAATAAAAGTGGAGAATGGAGAATTGCACTAGGCAATCACTTCGCGTGGCTCCAGACTCATTGGTGGAGGATGCATGAACGACAATCAATTCATGGGGCTCCGAATAAAAGTGGAGAATGGAGAATTGCACTAGCAATCACTTCGCGTGGCTCCAGACTCATTGGTGGAGATGCATGAACGACAATCAATTCATGGGGCTCCGAATAAAAGTGGAGAATGGAGAATTGCACTAGGCAATCACTTCGCGTGGCTCCAGACTCATTGGTGGAGGATGCATGAACGACAATCAATTCATGGGGCTCCGAATAAAAGTGGAGAATGGAGAATTGCACTAGGCAATCACTTCGTGTGGCTCCAGACTCATTGGTGGAGGATGCATGAACGACAATCAATTCATGGGGCTCCGAATAAAAGTGGAGAATGGAGAATTGCACTAGGCAATCACTTCGCGTGGCTCCAGACTCATTGGGGGAGGATGCATGAACGACAATCAATTCATGGGACTCCGAATAAAAGTGGAGAATGGAGAATTGCACTAGGCAATCACTTCGCGTGGCTCCAGACTCATTGGTGGAGGATGCATGAATGACAATCAATTCATGGGGCTCCGAATAAAAGTGGAGAATGGAGAATTGCACTAGGCAATCACTTCGCGTGGCTCCAGACTCATTGGTGGAGGATGCATGAACGACAATCAATTCATGGGGCTCCGAATAAAAGTGGAGAATGGAGAATTGCACTAGGCAATCACTTCGCGTGGCTCCAGACTCATTGTGGAGGATGCATGACGACAATCAATTCATGGGGCTCCGAATAAAAGGGAGAATGGAGAATTGCACTAGGCAATCACTTACGTGGCTCCAGACTCATTGGTGGAGGATGCATGAACGACAATCAATTCATGGGGCTCCGAATAAAAGTGGGAATGGAGAATTGCACTAGGCAATCACTCGCGTGGCTCTAGACTCATTGGTGGAGATGCATGAACGACAATCAATTCATGGGGCTCCGAATAAAAGCTGGAGAATGGAGAATTGCACTAGGCAATCACTCGCGTGGCTCAGACTCAATGTGGAGATGCATGAACGACAATCAATTCATGGGCTCCGAATAAAAGTGGAGAATGGAGAATTGCACTAGGCAATCACTCGCGTGGCTCTAGACTCATTGTGGAGGATGCATGAACGACAATCAATTCATGGGCTCCGAATAAAAGTGGAGAATGGAGAATTGCACAGGCAA
>NW_021144299.1:0-5941 GCF_004193775.1 Glycine soja
GAAATTGAAAAACAGAAGCTCTCGAGAAATTGAAATGGTCATAACTTTTCACTCAGATGTCCGATTCAGGCGCATAATATATCGAGACGCTCAAATTGTAACAACGGAAGCTCTGGAGAAGTTCAAATGGTCATAAATTTTGACTCGGTGTCAATTTAGGCGCATAGTATATCGAGACGCTCGAAATTGAACAACAGAATCTCTAGAGAAATTCAAATGGTCATAACTTTTAACACGAATGTCCGATTCCGGCAAATAATAATATCGAGATGCTCGAAATTGAACAACAGGAAGCTCTCGGGAAATTCAAATGGCCATAACTTTTCACTCAGATGTCCGATTCAGGCGAATAATATATCGAGACGCTCGAAATTGGAACAACAGAAGCTCTCGAGAAATTCAAAGGTCATAACTTTTCACTCGGATGTCCGATTTAGGCGCATAATATATCGGACGCTCGGCATTGAACAATGGCAGCTCTCAAGAAATTTAAATGCTCATAACTTTTCACCCGGATGTCAGATTCCGGGAAATATATATCGAGATGCTCGAAATTGAAAACGGAAGCTCTCGAGAAATTCAAATGGTCATAACTTTTCAACTCAGATGTCCGATTCAGGCGCATAATATATCGAGACGCTGAAAATTGAACAACGGAAGCTCTCGAGAAGTTCAAATGGTCATAACTTTCACTCGATGTCCGATTCAGGCGCATAATATATCGAGACGCTCGAAATTTGGCAACAGAAGCTCTCAAGAAATTCAAAATTGTCATAACTTTTGACTCGGATGTTCGAATCTGGTGAATAATATATCGAGACGAACTCGAACTTGAACAATAGAAGCTCTCGAGAAATTCATATTGTCCTGACTTTTCACTCGGATGTCCGATTTAGGCGCATAATATATCGAGACGCTCGACATTGAACAATGGAAGCTCTCAAGAAATTTAAATGGTCATAACTTTTCACACGGATGTCAGATTCCGGGAATATATCGAGATGCTCGAAATTGAAAACGGAAGCTCTCGAGAAATTCAAATGGTCATAACTTTTCACTCAATGTCCGATTCAGGCGCATAATATATCGAGACGCTCAAAATTTAAAAACGGAAGCTCTCGAGAAGTTCAAATGGTCATAATTTGACTCGGTGTCCAATTTAGGCGCATAGTATATCGAGACGCTCGAAATTGAACAACAGAATCTCTAGAGAAATTCAATGGTCATAACTTTTACACGGATGTCCGATTCCGGGAAATAATATATCGAGATGCTCGAAATTGAACAACGGAAGCTCTCGAGAAATTCAAATGGCATAACTTTTCACTCGGATGTCCGATTCAGACGCATAATATATCGAGACGCTTGAAATTGGGCAACGGAAGCTCTCGAGAAATTCAAAGGGTCATAACTTTTCACTCGGATGTCCGATTCAGGCGCATAATATATCGAGACGCTCGAAATTGGACAACAGAAGCTCTCGAGAAATTCAAAGGGTCATAACTTTTCACTCGGATGTCCGAATCTGGTGAATAATTTATCGAGACGCTCAAAATTGAACAACGGAACTCTCGAGAAGTTCAAATGGTCATAACGTTTGACTCGGATGTCCAATTTAGGCGCATAATATATCGAGACGCTCGAAATTGCACAAAGCAATCTCTAGAGAAATTCTATTGGTCATAACTTTTCACACGAATGTCCGATTCCGGGAAATAATATATCGAGATGCTCGAAATTGAACAACGGAAGCTCTCCAGAAATTCTAATGGTCATAACTTTTCACTCGGATGTCCGATTCCGGGAAATAATATATCGAGACTCTCGAAATTGAACAACGGAAGATCTCGAGAAATTCAAATGGTCATAACTTTTCACTCAGATGTCCAATTCAGGCGCATAATCTATCGAGACGCTTCGAAATTTGGCAACAGAAGCTCTCTAGAAATTCAAAATTGTCATAACTTTTCACTCGGATATCCGATTCAGGCGAATAATATATCGACACGCTGAAAATTGAACAACGGAAGCTCTTGAGAAGTTCAAATGGTCATAACTTTTCACTCGGTGTCCAATTTAGGGCGCATAGTATATCGAGACGCTCGAAATTGAACAACGGAATCTCTAGAGAAATTCAAAATGGTCATAACTTTTAACACGAATGTCCGATTCCGGGAAATAATATATTGAGATGCTCGAAATTGAACAACGGAAGCTCTCGAGAAATTCAAATGGCCATAACTTTTCACTCCGGATGTCCGATTCCAGGCGCGCATAGATATATCGAGAACCGCTCGAAATTTGGCAACAGAAGCTCTCGAGAAATTCAAAGGGTCATAACTTTTCACTCGGATGTTCCGATTTAGGCGCATAATATATCGGGACCGCTCGGCATTGAACAATGGAAGCTCTCAAGAAATTTAAATGGTCATAACTTTTTCACACGGATGTCAGATTCCGGGAAATAATATCGAGATGCTCGAAAATGAAAAACGGAAGCTCTCGAGAAATTCAAATGGTCATAACTTTTCACTCAGATGTCCGATTCAGGCGCATAATATATCGAGACGCTCAAAATTGAACAACGGAAGCTCTCGAGAACTTCAAATGGTCATAAATTTTGACTCGGTGTCCAATTTAGGCGCATAGTATATCGAGACGCTTGAAATTGAACAACAGAATCTCTAGAGAAATTCAAATGGTCATAACTTTTAACACGAATGTCCGATTCCGGCAAATAATATATCGAGATGCTCCAAATTGAACAACAGAAGCTCTCGGGAAATTCAAATGGCCATAACTTTTCACTCGGATGTCCGATTCAGGCGAATAATATATCGAGACGCTCGGAATTGGACAATAGAAGCTCTCGAGAAATTCAAAGGGTCATAACTTTTCACTCGGATGTCCGATTCAGGCGAATAATATATCGAGACGCTTGAAATTGGGTAACAAAATCTCTCTAGAAATTCAAATTGTCATAACTTTTCACTCGGATGTCCAAATCTGGTGAATAATATATCGAGACACTCGAAAGTGAACAACGGAAGCTCTCGAGAAATTCAAATGGTCATAAGTTTTCACTCAGATGTCCGATTCAGGCGCATAATATATCGAGACGCTCAAAATTGAACAACGGAAGCTCTCGAGAAGTTCAAATGGTCATAACTTTTGACTCGGATGTCCAATTTAGGCGCATAATATATCGAGACGCTCGAAATTGAACAACGGAATCACTATAGAAATTCGAATGGTCATAACTTTTCACACGGATGTCCGATTCTGGGAAATAATATATCGAGACGCTCGAAATTGAACAACGGAAGCTCTCGAGAAATTCAAATGGTCATAACTTTTCAGTCGTATGTCCGATTCAGGCGCATAATATATCCAGACGCTCGAAATTAGGCAACAAAAGCTCTCGAGAAATTCAAAGGGTCATAACTTTTCACTCGGATGTCCAATTCTGGCGAATAATATATCGAGACACTTGAAATTGGGTAACAAAAGCTCTCAAGAAATTCAAATTGTTATAACTTTTCACTCGGATGTCCGAATCTAACGAATAATATATCGAGACGCTCGAAAGTGAACAACGAAAGTTCTCGAGAAATTCAAATGGTCATAAGTTTTCGCTCAGATATCCGATTCAGGAACATAATATATCGACACACTCAAAATTGAACAACAGAAGCTCTCGAGAAATTCATATTGTCCTGACTTTTCACTTGGATGTCCAATTTAGGCGCATAATATATCGGGACGCTCGACATTGAACAATGGAAGCACTCAAGAAATTTAAATGCTCATAACTCTTCACACGGATGTCAGATTCCGGGAAATAATATATCGAGATGCTCGAAATTGAAAAACGGAAGCTCTCGAGAAATTCAAATGGTCATAACTTTTCACTCAGATGTCCGATTCAGGCGCATAATATATCGAGACGCTCAAAATTTAACAACGGAAGCTCTCGAGAAGTTCAAATGGTCATAAATTTTGACTCGGTGTCCAATTTAGGCGCATAGTATATCGAGACGCTCGAAATTGAACAACAGAATCTCTAGAGAAATTCAAATGGTCATAACTTTTAACACGAATGTCCGATTCCAGGAAATAATATATCGAGATGCTCGAAATTGAACAACAGAAGCTCTCGGGAAATTCAAATGGCCATAACTTTTCACTCAGATGTCCGATTCAGGCGAATAATATATCGAGACGCTCGAAATTGTAAACAGAAGCTCTCGAGAAATTATAAGGGTCATAACTTTTCACTCGGATGTCCTATTCAGGCGAATAATATATCGAGACGCTTTAAATTGGGTAAGAAAAGCTCTCGACAAATTCAAATTTTCATAACTTTTCACTCAGATGTCCGAATCTGGTGAATAATATATCGAGACGCTCAAAATTGAACAACAGAACCTCTCGAGAAGTTCAAATGGTCATAACTTTTGACTCGGATGTCCAATTTAGGCGCATAATATATCGAGACGCTCGAAATTGCACAAAGGAATCTCTAGAGAAATTCTATTGGTCATAACTTTTCACACGAATGTCCGATTCCGGGAAATAATATATCGAGATGCTCGAAATTGAACAACGGAAGCTCTCCAGAAATTCTAATGGTCATTACTTTTCACACGGATGTCCGATTCCGGGAAATAATATATCGAGACTCTCGAAATTGAACAACGGAAGATCTCGAGAAATACAAATGGTCATAACTTTTCACTCAGATGTCCAATTCAGGCGCATAATATATCAGGACGCTCGAAATTTGGCAACAGAAGCTCTCGAGAAATTCAAATTTTCATAACTTTTCACTCAGATGTCCGAATCTGGTGAATAATATATCGAGACGCTCAAATTGAACAACGAACCTCTCGAGAAGTTCAAATGGTCATAACTTTTGACTCGGATGTCCAATTTAGGCGCATAATATATCGAGACGCTCGAAATTGCACAAAGGAATCTCTAGAGAAATTCTATTGGTCATAATTTTCACACGAATGTCCGATTCCGGGAAATAATATATCGAGATGCTCGAAATTGAACAACGGAAGCTCTCCAGAAATTCTAATGGTCATAACTTTTCACACGGATGTCCGATTCCGGGAAATAATATATCGAGACTCTCGAAATTGAACAACGGAAGATCTCGAGAATTCAAATGGTCATAACTTTTCACTCAGATGTCCAATTCAGGCGCATAATATATCAGGACGCTCGAAATTTGGCAACAGAAGCTCTCGAGAAATTCAAATTCTCATAAATTTTCACTCGGATATCCGATTCAGGCGATAATATATCGAGACGCTCAAAATTGAAACAACGGAAGCTCTCGAGAAGTTCAAATGGTCATAATTTTGACTCGGTGTCCAATTTAGGCGCATAGTATATCGAGACGCTCGAAATTGAACACGGAATCTCTAGAGAAATTCAAATGGTCATAACTTTTAACACGAATGTCCGATTCCGGGAAATAATATATCGAGATGCTCGAAATTGAACAACGAAGCTCTCGAGAATTCAATGGCCATAACTTTTCACTCGGATGTCCGATTCAGACGCATAATATATCGAGACGCTTGAATTGGGCAACGAAGCTCTCGAGAAATTCAAAGGGTCATAACTTTTCACTCGGATGTCGATTCAGGCGCATAATATATCGGACGCTCGAAATTGACAACAGAAGCTCTCGAGAAATTCAAAGGTCATAACTTTTCACTCAGATGTCCGAATCTGGTGAATAATTATCGAGACGCTCAAAATTGAACAACGGAACCTCTCGAGAATTCAAATGGTCATAACGTTTGACTCGGATGTCCAATTAGGCGCATAATATATCGAGACGCTCGAAATTGCACAAAGCAATCTCTAGAGAAATTCTATTGGTCATAATTTTCACACGATGTCCGATTCCGGAAATAATATA
>NW_021144300.1:0-18770 GCF_004193775.1 Glycine soja
ACGGAGGTTAGATTCAGGCGTATAATATATGGAGACACTCAAATTGAACAACGGAAGCTCTCGAGAAATTCAAATGGTCATAAGTTTTCACACGGAGGTCACATTCAGGCGCATAATATATGAGACGCTCGAAATGAACAACGGAAGCTCTCGAGAAATTCAAATGGTCATAACTTTTCACACGGAGGTCAGATTCAGGCGCATAATATATTGAGACGCTCGAAATTGAACAACGGAAGCTCTCGAAAAATTCAAATGGTCATAACTTTTCACACGGAGGTTAGATTCAGGCGCATAATATATTGAGACGCTCGAAATTGAACAACGGAAGTTCTCGAGTAATTCAAATGGTCATAAGTTTTCACACGGAGGTCTGATTCAGGCGCATAAGATATCGAGACGCTCGAAATTGAACAACGGAAGCTCTTGAGAAATTCAAATGGTCATAACTTTTCACACGGAGGTCAGATTCAGACGCATAAGAATTCGAGACGCTCGAAATTGAACAATGGAAGCTCTTGAGTTATTCAAATGGTCATAACTTTTCACTCAGAGGTCTGATTCAGGCGCATAAGATATCGAGACGCTCGAAATTGAACAACGGAAGCTCTCGAGAAATTCAAATGGTCATAACTTTTCTCACGGAGGTCAGATTTAGGCACATCACATATAGAGACGCTCGAAATTGAACAACGGAAGCTGTCGAGAAGTTCAAATGGTCATAACTTTTCACTCGAAGGTCCGATTCAGGCGCATTATAAATCGAGACGCTCAAAATTGAACAATGGAAGCTCTTGAGCATTTCAAATGGTCATAACGTTTCACTCGGAGGTCCGATTTAGGCGCATAAGATATCGAGACGCTCGAAATTGAACAACGGAAGCTCTCGAGAAATTCAAATGGTCATAAGTTTTCACACGGAGGTCAGATTCAGGCGCATAATATATCAAGACACTCGAAATTGAACAACGGAAGCTCTCGAGAAATTCAAATGGTCATAACTTTTCACACGGAGGTCAGATTCAGGCGCATAATATATTGAGACGCTCGAAATTGAACAACGGAAGCTCTCGAGAAATTCAAATGGTCATAACTTTTCACACGAGGTCAGATTCAGGCGCATAAGAATTCGAGACGCTCGATATTGAACAACGGAAGCTCTCGATAAATTCAAATGGTCATAACTTTTCACACGGAGGTCAGATTCAGGCGCATAATATATGGAGACGCTCGATATTGAACAACGGAAGCTCTCGAGAAATTCAAATGGTCATAAGTTTTCACACGGAGGTTAGATTCAGGCGCATAATATATTGAGACGCTCGAAATTGAACAACGGAAGCTCTTGAGAAATTCAAATGGTCATAACTTTTCACACGGAGGTCAGATTCAGACGCATAAGAATTCGAGACGCTCGAAATTGAACAATGGAAGCTCTTGAGTTATTCAAATGGTCATAACTTTTCACTCAGAGGTCTGATTCAGGCGCATAAGATATCGAGACGCACGAAATTGAACAACGGAAGCTCTCGAGAAATTCAAATGGTCATAACTTTTCTCACGGAGGTCAGATTTAGGCACATCACATATAGAGACGCTCGAAATTGAACAACGGAAGCTCTCGAGAAGTTCAAATGGTCATAACTTTTCACTCGAAGGTCCGATTCAGGCGCATTATAAATCGAGACGCTCAAAATTGAACAATGGAAGCTCTTGAGCACTGCAAATGGTCATAACGTTTCACTCGGAGGTCCGATTTACGCGCATAAGATATCGAGACGCTCGAAATTGAACAACGGAAGCTCTCGAGAAATTCAAATGGTCATAAGTTTTCACACGGAGGTCTGATTCAGGCGCATAATATATCAAGACACTCGAAATTGAACAACGGAAGCTCTCGAGAAATTCAATTGGTCATAACTTTTCACACGGAGGTCAGATTCAGGCGCATAATATATTGAGACGCTCGAAATTGAACAACGGAAGCTCTCGAGAAATTCAAATGGTCATAAGTTTTCACACGGAGGTTAGATTCAGGCGCATAAGAATTCGAGACGCTCGATATTGAACAACGGAAGCTCTCGAGAAATTCAAATGGTCATAAGTTTTCACATGGAGGTTAGATTCAGGCGTATAATATATCGAGACACTCAAAATTGAACAACGGAAGCTCTCGAGAAATTCAAATGGTCATAAGTTTTCACACGGAGGTCAGATTCAGGCGCACAATATATTGAGAACCTCGAAATTGAACAACGGAAGCTCTCGAGAAATTCAAATGGTCATAACTTTTCACACGGAGGTCAGATTCAGGCGCATAATATATTGAGACGCTCGAAATTGAACAACGGAAGCTCTCGAAAATTCAAATGGTCATAACTTTTCACACGGAGGTTAGATTCAGGCGCATAATATATTGAGACGCTCGAAATTGAACAATGGAAGTTCTCGAGTAATTCAAATGGTCATAAGTTTTCACACGGAGGTCTGATTCAGGCGCATAAGATATCGAGACGCTCGAAATTGAACAACGGAAGCTCTCGAGAAATTCAAATGGTCATAACTTTTCACACGGAGGTCAGATTCAGGCGCATAATATATGGAGACGCTCGATATTGAACAACGGAAGCTCTCGAGAAATTCAAATGGTCATAAGTTTTCACACGGAGGTTAGATTCAGGCGCATAATATATTGAGACGCTCGAAATTGAACAACGGAAGCTCTTGAGAAATTCAAATGGTCATAATTTTCACACGGAGGTCAGATTCAGACGCATAAGAATTCGAGACGCTCGAAATTGAACAATGGAAGCTCTTGAGTTATTCAAATGGTCATAACTTTTCACTCAGAGGTCAGATTCAGGCGCATAATATATTGAGACGCTCGAAATTGAACAACGGAAGCTCTCGAGAAATTCAAATGGTCATAACTTTTCACACGGAGGTCAGATTCAGGCGCATAATATATTGAGACGCTCGAAATTGAACAACGGAAGCTCTCGAAAATTCAAATGGTCATAACTTTTCACACGGAGGTCAGATTCAGGCGCATAATATATTGAGACGCTCGAAATTGAACAACGGAAGCTCTCGAGAAATTCAAATGGTCATAAGTTTTCACACGGAGGTCTGATTCAGGCGCATAAGATATTGAGACGCTCGAAATTGAACAACGGAAGCTCTCGAGAAATTCAAATGGTCATAACGTTTCACTCGGAGGTCCGATTCAGGCGTATAATATATCGAGACACTCAAAATTGAACAACGGAAGCTCTCGAGAAATTCAAATGGTCATAACTTTTCACACGGAGGTCAGATTCAGGCGCATAATATATCGAGACGCTCGATATTGAACAACGGAAGCTCTCGAGAAATTCAAATGGTCATAAGTTTTCACACGGAGGTTAGATTCAGGCGCATAAGAATTCGAGACGCTCGATATTGAACAACGGAAGCTCTCGAGTTATTCAAATGGTCATAACTTTTCACTCCGAGGTCTGATTCAGGCGCATAAGATATCGAGACGCACGAAATTGAACAACGGAAGCTCTCGAGAAATTCAAATGGTCATAACTTTTCTCACGGAGGTCAGATTTAGGCACATCACATATAGAGACGCTCGAAATTGAACAACGGAAGCTGTCGAGAAGTTCAAATGGTCATAACTTTTCACTCGAAGGTCCGATTCAGGCGCATTATAAATCGAGACGCTCAAAATTGAACAATGGAAGCTCTTGAGCATTTCAAATGGTCATAACGTTTCACTCGGAGGTCCGATTTAGGCGCATAAGATATCGAGACGCTCGAAATTGAACAACGGAAGCTCTCGAGAAATTCAAATGGTCATAAGTTTTCACACGGAGGTCAGATTCAGGCGCATAATATATCAAGACACTCGAAATTGAACAACGGAAGCTCTCGAGAAATTCAAATGGTCATAACTTTTCACACGGAGGTTAGATTCAGGCGCATAATATATCGAGACGCTCGAAATTGAACAACGGAAGCTCTCGAGAAATTCAAATGGTCATAACTTTTCACACGGAGGTCAGATTCAGGCGCATAATATATTGAGACGCTCGAAATTGAACAACGGAAGCTCTCGAGAAATTCAAATGGTCATAACTTTTCACACGGAGGTCAGATTCAGGCGCATAATATATTGAGACGCTCGAAATTGAACAACGGAAGCTCTCGAGAAATTCAAATGGTCATAACTTTTCACACGGAGGTTAGATTCAGGCGCATAATATATTGAGACGCTCGAAATTGAACAACGGAAGCTCTCGAGAAATTCAAATGGTTATAAGTTTTCACACGGAGGTCTGATTCAGGCGCATAAGATATAGAGACGCTCGAAATTGAACAACGGAAGCTCTCGAGAAATTCAAATGGTCATAACGTTTCACTCGGAGGTCCGATTCAGGCGTATAATATATCGAGACACTCAAAATTGAACAACGGAAGCTCTCGAGAAATTCAAATGGTCATAACTTTTCACACGGAGGTCAGATTCAGGCGCATAATATATGAGACGCTCGATATTGAACAACGGAAGCTCTCGAGAAATTCAAATGGTCATAAGTTTTCACACGGAGGTTAGATTCAGGCGCATAAGAATTCGAGACGCTCGAATTGAACAACGGAAGCTCTCGAGAAATTCAAATGGTCATAAGTTTTCACACGGAGGTTAATTCAGGCGTATAATATATCGAGACACTCAAAATTGAACAACGGAAGCTCTCGAGAAATTCAAATGGTCATAAGTTTTCACACGGAGGTCAGATTCAGGCGCATAATATATTGAGACGCTCGAAATTGAACAACGGAAGCTCTCGAGAAATTCAAATGGTCATAACTTTTCACACGGAGGTCAGATTCAGGCGCATAATATATTGAGACGCTCGAAATTGAACAACGGAAGCTCTCGAAAATTCAAATGGTCATAACTTTTCACACGGAGGTTAGATTCAGGCGCATAATATATTGAGACGCTCGAAATTGAACAACGGAAGCTCTCGAGAAATTCAAATGGTCATAAGTTTTCACACGGAGGTCTGATTCAGGCGCATAAGATATCGAGACGCTCGAAATTGAACAACGGAAGCTCTCGAGAAATTCAAATGGTCATAACTTTTCACACGGAGGTCAGATTCAGGCGCATAATATATTGAGACGCTCGATATTGAACAACGGAAGCTCTCGAGAAATTCAAATGGTCATAAGTTTTCACACGGAGGTTAGATTCAGGCGCATAATATATTGAGACGCTCGAAATTGAACAACGGAAGCTCTTGAGAAATTCAAATGGTCATAACTTTTCACACGGAGGTCAGATTCAGACGCATAAGAATTCGAGACGCTCGAAATTGAACAATGGAAGCTCTTGAGTTATTCAAATGGTCATAACTTTTCACTCGAGGTCTGATTCAGGCGCATAAGATATCGAGACGCTCGAAATTGAACAACGGAAGCTCTCGAGAAATTCAAATGGTCATAACTTTTCTCACGGAGGTCAGATTTAGGCACATCACATATAGAGACGCTCGAAATTGAACAACGGAAGCTGTCGAGAAGTTCAAATGGTCATAACTTTTCACTCGAAGGTCCGATTCAGGCGCATTATAAATCGAGACGCTCAAAATTGAACAATGGAAGCTCTTGAGCATTTCAAATGGTCATAACGTTTCACTCGGAGGTCCGATTTACGCGCATAAGATATCGAGACGCTCGAAATTGAACAACGGAAGCTCTCGAGAAATTCAAATGGTCATAAGTTTTCACACGGAGGTCTGATTCAGGCGCATAATATATCAAGACACTCGAAATTGAACAACGGAAGCTCTCGAGAAATTCAAATGGTCATAACTTTTCACACGGAGGTTAGATTCAGGCGCATAATATAATGAGACGCTCGAAATTGAACAACGGAAGCTCTCGAGAAATTCAAATGGTCATAACTTTTCACACGGAGGTCAGATTCAGGCGCATAATATATTGAGACGCTCGAAATTGAACAACGGAAGCTCTCGAGAAATTCAAATGGTCATAACTTTTCACACGGAGGTCAGATTCAGGCGCATAATATATTGAGACGCTCGAAATTGAACAACGGAAGCTCTCGAAAAATTCAAATGGTCATAACTTTTCACACGGAGGTTAGATTCAGGCGCATAATATATTGAGACGCTCGAAATTGAACAACGGAAGCTCTCGAGAAATTCAAATGGTTATAAGTTTTCACACGGAGGTCTGATTCAGGCGCATAAGAAATTGAGACGCTCGAAATTGAACAACGGAAGCTCTCGAGAAATTCAAATGGTCATAACGTTTCAATCGGAGGTCCGATTCAGGCATATAATAAATCGAGACACTCAAAATTGAACAACGGAAGCTCTCGAGAAATTCAAATGGTCATAACTTTTCACACGGAGGTCAGATTCAGGCGCATAATATATGGAGACGCTCGATATTGAACAACGGAAGCTCTCGAGAAATTCAAATGGTCATAAGTTTTCACACGGAGGTTAGATTCAGGCGCATAAGAATTCGAGACGCTCGATATTGAACAACGGAAGCTCTCGAGAAATTCAAATGGTCATAAGTTTTCACACGGAGGTTAGATTCAGGCGTATAATATATGGAGACACTCAAAATTGAACAACGGAAGCTCTCGAGAAATTCAAATGGTCATAAGTTTTCACACGGAGGTCAGATTCAGGCGCATAATATATTGAGACGCTCGAAATTGAACAACGGAAGCTCTCGAGAAATTCAAATGGTCATAACTTTTCACACGGAGGTCAGATTCAGGCGCATAATATATTGAGAGCTCGAAATTGAACAACGGAAGCTCTCGAAAATTCAAATGGTCATAACTTTTCACACGGAGGTTAGATTCAGGCGCATAATATATTGAGACGCTCGAAATTGAACAACGGAAGCTCTCGAGAAATTCAAATGGTCATAAGTTTTCACACGGAGGTCTGATTCAGGCGCATAAGATATCGAGACGCTCGAAATTGAACAACGGAAGCTCTCGAGAAATTCAAATGGTCATAACTTTTCACACGGAGGTCAGATTCAGGCGCATAATATATTGAGACGCTCGATATTGAACAACGGAAGCTCTCGAGAAATTCAAATGGTCATAAGTTTTCACACGGAGGTTAGATTCAGGCGCATAATATATTGAGACGCTCGAAATTGAACAACGGAAGCTCTTGAAAATTCAAATGGTCATAACTTTTCACACGGAGGTCAGATTCAGACGCATAAGAATTCGAGACGCTCGAAATTGAACAATGGAAGCTCTTGAGTTATTCAAATGGTCATAACTTTTCACTCGGAGGTCTGATTCAGGCGCATAAGATATCGAGACGCTCGAAATTGAACAACGGAAGCTCTCGAGAAATTCAAATGGTCATAACTTTTCTCACGGAGGTCAGATTTAGGCACATCACATATAGAGACGCTCGAAATTGAACAACGGAAGCTCTCGAGAAATTCAAATGGTCATAACTTTTCACTCGAAGGTCCGATTCAGGCGCATTATAAATCGAGACGCTCAAAATTGAACAATGGAAGCTCTTGAGCACTGCAAATGGTCATAACGTTTCACTCGGAGGTCCGATTTACGCGCATAAGATATCGAGACGCTCGAAATTGAACAACGGAAGCTCTCGAGAAATTCAAATGGTCATAAGTTTTCACACGGAGGTCTGATTCAGGCGCATAATATATCAAGACACTCGAAATTGAACAACGGAAGCTCTCGAGAAATTCAAATGGTCATAACTTTTCACACGGAGGTCAGATTCAGGCGCATAATATATTGAGACGCTCGATATTGAACAATGGAAGCTCTCGAGAAATTCAAATGGTCATAACTTTTCACACGGAGGTCAGATTCAGGCGCATAATATATTGAGACGCTCGAAATTGAACAACGGAAGCTCTCGAGAAATTCAAATGGTCATAACTTTTCACACGGAGGTCAGATTCAGGCGCATAATATATTGAGACGCTCGAAATTGAACAACGGAAGCTCTCGAGAAATTCAAATGGTCATAACTTTTCACACGGAGGTCAGATTCAGGCGCATAATATATTGAGACGCTCGAAATTGAACAACGGAAGCTCTCGAAAAATTCAAATGGTCATAACTTTTCACACGGAGGTTAGATTCAGGCGCATAATATATTGAGACGCTCGAAATTGAACAACGGAAGCTCTCGAGAAATTCAAATGGTCATAAGTTTTCACACGGAGGTCTGATTCAGGCGCATAAGATATCGAGACGCTCGAAATTGAACAACGGAAGCTCTCGAGAAATTCAAATGGTCATAACGTTTCAATCGGAGGTCCGATTCAGGCATATAATATATCAAGACACTCGAAATTGAACAACGGAAGCTCTCGAGAAATTCAAATGGTCATAACTTTTCACACGGAGGTCAGATTCAGGCGCATAATATATTGAGACGCTCGATATTGAACAATGGAAGCTCTCGAGAAATTCAAATGGTCATAACTTTTCACACGGAGGTTAGATTCAGGCGCATAATATATTGAGACGCTCGAAATTGAACAACGGAAGCTCTCGAGAAATTCAAATGGTCATAACTTTTCACACGGAGGTCAGATTCAGGCGCATAATATATTGAGACGCTCGAAATTGAACAACGGAAGCTCTCGAGAAATTCAAATGGTCATAACTTTTCACACGGAGGTCAGATTCAGCGCATAAGAATTCGAGACGCTCGAAATTGAACAATGGAAGCTCTTGAGTTATTCAAATGGTCATAACTTTTCACTCGGAGGTCTGATTCAGGCGCATAAGATATCGAGACGCTCGAAATTGAACAACGGAAGCTCTCGAGAAATTCAAATGGTCATAACTTTTCTCACGGAGGTCAGATTTAGGCACATAATATAGAGACGCTCGAAATTGAACAACGGAAGCTATCGAGAATTCAAATGGTCATAACTTTTCACTCGAAGGTCCGATTCAGGCGCATTATAAATCGAGACGCTCAAAATTGAACAATGGAAGCTCTTGAGCATGCAAATGGTCATAACGTTTCACTCGGAGGTCCGATTTAGCGCATAAGATATCGAGACGCTCGAAATTGAACAACGGAAGCTCTCGAGAAATTCAAATGGTCATAAGTTTTCACACGGAGGTCAGATTCAGGCGCATAATATATCAAGACACTCGAAATTGAACAACGGAAGCTCTCGAGAAATTCAAATGGTCATAACTTTTCACACGGAGGTCAGATTCAGGCGCATAATATATTGAGACGCTCGATATTGAACAATGGAAGCTCTCGAGAAATTCAAATGGTCATAACTTTTCACACGGAGGTTAGATTCAGGCGCATAATATATTGAGACGCTCGAAATTGAACAACGGAAGCTCTCGAGAAATTCAAATGGTCATAACTTTTCACACGGAGGTCAGATTCAGGCGCATAATATATTGAGACGCTCGAAATTGAACAACGGAAGCTCTCGAGAAATTCAAATGGTCATAACTTTTCACACGGAGGTCAGATTCAGGCGCATAATATATTGAGACGCTCGAAATTGAACAACGGAAGCTCTCGAGAAATTCAAATGGTCATAACTTTTCACACGGAGGTCAGATTCAGGCGCATAATATATTGAGACGCTCGAAATTGAACAACGGAAGCTCTCGAGAAATTCAAATGGTCATAAGTTTTCACACGGAGGTCTGATTCAGGCGCATAAGAATTGAGACGCTCGAAATTGAACAACGGAAGCTCTCGAGAAATTCAAATGGTCATAACGTTTCAATCGGAGGTCCGATTCAGGCATATAATAATCAGACACTCGAAATTGAACAACGGAAGCTCTCGAGAAATTCAAATGGTCATAACTTTTCACACGGAGGTCAGATTCAGGCGCATAATATATTGAGACGCTCGATATTGAACAACGGAAGCTCTCGAGAAATTCAAATGGTCATAACTTTTCACACGGAGGTTAGATTCAGGCGCATAATATATTGAGACGCTCGAAATTGAACAACGGAAGCTCTCGAGAAATTCAAATGGTCATAACTTTTCACACGGAGGTCAGATTCAGGCGCATAATATATTGAGACGCTCGAAATTGAACAACGGAAGCTCTCGAGAAATTCAAATGGTCATAACTTTTCACACGGAGGTTAGATTCAGGCGCATAATATATTGAGACGCTCGAAATTGAACAACGGAAGCTCTCGAGAAATTCAAATGGTCATAAGTTTTCACACGGAGGTCTGATTCAGGCGCATAATATATCGAGACGCTCGAAATTGAACAACGGAAGCTCTGTTGAAATTCAAATGGTCATAACTTTTAACTCGGAGGTCCGATTCAGGCGCATAATATATCGAGACGCTCGAAATTGAACAACGGAAGCTCTCGAGAAATTCAAATGGTCATAACTTTTAACTCGGATGTTTTATTCAGGCGCATAAGATATCGAGACGCTCGAAAATGAACAACGGAAGCTCTCGAGAAATTCAAATGGTCATAACTTTTCACACGGAGGTCAGATTCAGGCGCATAAGAATTCGAGACGCTCGAAATTGAACAATGGAAGCTCTTGAGTTATTCAAATGGTCATAACTTTTCACTCGGAGGTCTGATTCAGGCGTACAAGATATCGAGACGCTCGAAATTGAACAACGGAAGCTCTCGAGAAATTCAAATGGTCATAAGTTTTCACACGGAGGTCTGATTCAGGCGCATAAGATATCGAGACGCTCGAAATTGAACAACGGAAGCTCTCGAGAAATTCAAATGGTCATAACGTTTCACTCGGAGGTCCGATTCAGGCGTATAATATATCGAGACACTCAAAATTGAACAACGGAAGCTCTCGAGAAATTCAAATGGTCATAACTTTTCACACGGAGGTCAGATTCAGGCGCATAAGATATCGAGACGCTCGAAATTGAACAATGGAAGCTCTTGAGTTATTCAAATGGTCATAACTTTTCACTCGGAGGTCTGATTCAGGCGCATAAGATATCGAGACGCACGAATTGAACACGGAAGCTCTCGAGAAATTCAAATGGTCATAACTTTTCAACGGAGGTCAATTCAGGCGCATAAGATATCGAGACGCTCGAAATTGAACAATGGAAGCTCTTGAGTTATTCAAATGGTCATAACTTTTCACTCGGAGGTCTGATTCAGGCGCATAAGATATCGAGACGCTCGAAATTGAACAACGGAAGCTCTCGAGAAATTCAAATGGTCATAACTTTTCTCACGGAGGTCAGATTTAGGCACATCACATATAGAGACGCTCGAAATTGAACAACGGAAGCTCTCGAGAAGTTCAAATGGTCATAACTTTTCACTCGAAGGTCCGATTCAGGCGCATTATAAATCGAGACGCTCAAAATTGAACAATGGAAGCTCTTGAGCATGCAAATGGTCATAACGTTTCACTCGGAGGTCCGATTTACGCGCATAAGATATCGAGACGCTCGAAATTGAACAACGGAAGCTCTCGAGAAATTCAAATGGTCATAACTTTTCACTCGGAGGTTCGATTTAGGCACATCACATATAGAGACGCTCGAAATTGAACAACGGAAGCTGTCGAGAAGTTCAAATGGTCATAACTTTTCACTCGAAGGTCCGATTCAGGCGCATTATAAATCGAGACGCTCAAAATTGAACAATGGAAGCTCTTGAGCATGCAAATGGTCATAACTTTTCACACGGAGGTTAGATTCAGGCGCATAATATATTGAGACGCTCGAAATTGAACAACGGAAGCTCTCGAGAAATTCAAATGGTCATAACTTTTCACACGGAGGTCAGATTCAGGCGCATAATATATTGAGACGCTCGAAATTGAACAACGGAAGCTCTCGAGAAATTCAAATGGTCATAACTTTTCACACGGAGGTCAGATTCAGGCGCATAATATATTGAGACGCTCGAAATTGAACAACGGAAGCTCTCGAAAATTCAAATGGTCATAACTTTTCACACGGAGGTCAGATTCAGGCGCATAATATATTGAGACGCTCGAAATTGAACAACGGAAGCTCTCGAGAAATTCAAATGGTCATAAGTTTTCAATCGGAGGTCCGATTCAGGCGCATAATAAATCGAGACACTCAAAATTGAACAACGGAAGCTCTCGAGTTATTCAAATGGTCATAAGTTTTCACACGGAGGTCAGATTCAGGCGCATAATATATCAAGACACTCGAAATTGAACAACGGAAGCTCTCGAGAAATTCAAATGGTCATAACTTTTCACACGGAGGTCAGATTCAGGCGCATAAGAATTCGAGACGCTCGAAATTGACCAAAGGAAGCTCTTGAGTTATTCAAATGGTCATAACTTTTCACTCGGAGGTCTGATTCAGGCGCATAAGATATCGAGATGCACGAAATTGAACAACGGAAGCTCTCGAGAAATTCAAATGGTCATAACTTTTCTCACGGAGGTCAGATTTAGGCACATCACATATAGAGACGCTCGAAATTGAACAACGGAAGCTGTCGAAAAGTTCAAATGGTCATAACTTTTCACTCGAAGGTCCGATTCAGGCGCATTATAAATCGAGACGCTCAAAATTGAACAATGGAAGCTCTTGAGCATTTCAAATGGTCATAACGTTTCACTCGGAGGTCTGATTCAGGCGCATAAGATATCGAGACGCTCGAAATTGAACAACGGAAGCTCTCGAGAAATTCAAATGGTCATAACTTTTCACACGGAGGTCAGATTCAGGCGCATAAGAATTCGAGACGCTCGAAATTGAACAATGGAAGCTCTTGAGATATTCAAATGGTCATAACTTTTCACTCGGAGGTCTGATTCAGGCGCATAAGATATCGAGACGCTCGAAATTGAACAACGGAAGCTCTCGAGAAATTCAAATGGTCATAAGTTTTCACACGGAGGTCTGATTCAGGCGCATAAGATATCGAGACGCTCGAAATTGAACAACGGAAGCTCTCGAGAAATTCAAATGGTCATAACGTTTCACTCGGAGGTCCGATTCAGGCGTATAATATATCGAGACACTCAAAATTGAACAACGGAAGCTCTCGAGAAATTCAAATGGTCATAAGTTTTCACACGGAGGTCAGATTCAGGCGCATAAGAATTCGAGACGCTCGAAATTGAACAATGGAAGCTCTTGAGTTATTCAAATGGTCATAACTTTTCACTCGGAGGTCTGATTCAGGCGCATAAGATATCGAGACGCTCGAAATTGAACAACGGAAGCTCTCGAGAAATTCAAATGGTCATAACTTTTCACACGGAGGTCAGATTCAGGCGCATAAGATATCGAGACGCTCGAAATTGAACAATGGAAGCTCTTGAGTTATTCAAATGGTCATAACTTTTCACTCGGAGGTCTGATTCAGGCGCATAAGATATCGAGACGCTCGAAATTGAACAACGGAAGCTCTCGAGAAATTAAAATGGTCATAACTTTTCTCACGGAGGTCAGATTTAGGCACATCACATATAGAGACGCTCGAAATTGAACAACGGAAGCTGTCAAAAGTTCAAATGGTCATAACTTTTCACTCGAAGGTCCGATTCAGGCGCATTATAAATCGAGACGCTCAAAATTGAACAATGGAAGCTCTTGAGCATTTCAAATGGTCATAACGTTTCACTCGGAGGTCCGATTTAGGCGCATAAGATATCGAGACGCTCGAAATTGAACAACGGAAGCTCTCGAGAAATTCAAATGGTCATAACTTTTCACACGGAGGTCAGATTCAGGCGCATAATATATTGAGACGCTCGAAATTGAACAACGGAAGCTCTCGAGAAATTCAAATGGTCATAAGTTTTCACACGGAGGTTAGATTCAGGCGCATAATATATGAGACGCTCGAAATTGAACAACGGAAGCTCTCGAGAAATTCAAATGGTCATAACTTTTCACACGGAGGTTTGATTCAGGCGCATAATATATTGAGACGCTCGAAATTGAACAACGGAAGCTCTCGAGAAATTCAAATGGTCATAAGTTTTCACACGGAGGTCAGATTCAGGCGCATAATATATCAAGACACTCGAAATTGAACAACGGAAGCTCTCGAGAAATTCAAATGGTCATAACTTTTCACACGGATGTTAGATTCAGGCGTATAATATATGGAGACACTCAAAATTGAAACACGGAAGCCTCGAGAAATTCAAATGGTCATAAGTTTTCACACGGAGGTCAGATTCAGGCGCATAATATATTGAGACGCTCGATATTGAACAACGGAAGCTCTCGAGAAATTCAAATGGTCATAAGTTTTCACACGGAGGTCAGATTCAGGCGCATAAGATATCGAGACGCTCGAAATTGAACAACGGAAGCTCTCGAGAAATTCAAATGGTCATAACTTTTCACACGGAGGTCAATTCAGGCGCATAAGATATCGAGACGCTCGAAACTGAACAATGGAAAATCTTGAGTTATTCAAATGGTCATAACTTTTCACTCGGAGGTCTGATTCAGGCGCATAAGATATCGAGACGCTCGAAATTGAACAACGGAAGCTCTCGAGAAATTCAAATGGTCATAACTTTTCTCCCGGAGGTCAGATTTAGGCACATCACATATAGAGACGCTTGAAATTGAACAACGGAAGCTGTCGAGAAGTTCAAATGGTCATATCTTTTCACTCGAAGGTCCGATTCAGGCGCATTATAAATCGAGACGCTCAAAATTGAACAATGGAAGCTCTTGAGCATTTCAAATGGTCATAACGTTTCACTCGGAGGTCCGATTTAGGCGTATAATATATGGAGACGCTCAAAATTGAACAACGGAAGCTCTCGAGAAATTCAAATGGTCATAAGTTTTCACACGGAGGTCAGATTCAGGCGCATAATATATCAAGACACTCGAAATTGAACAACGGAAGCTCTCGAGAAATTCAAATGGTCATAACTTTTCACACGGAGGTCAGATTCAGGTGCATAATATATTGAGAGGCACGAAATTGAACAACGGAAGCTCTCGAGAAATTCAAATGGTCATAACTTTTCACACGGAGGTCAAATTCAGGCGCATAAGATATCGAGACGCTCGAAATTGAACAACGGAAGCTCTCGAGAAATTCAAATGGTCATAACTTTTCACACGGAGGTCAGATTCAGGCGTATAATATATCGAGACACTCAAAATTGAACAACGGAAGCTCTCGAGAAATTCAAATGGTCATAAGTTTTCACACGGAGGTCAGATTCAGGCGCATAATATATCAAGACGCTCGAAATTGAACAACGGAAGCTCTCGAGAAATTCAAATGGTCATAACTTTTCACACGGAGGTTAGATTCAGGCGCATAAGAATTCGAGACGCTCGAAATTGAACAATGGAAGCTCTTGAGTTATTCAAATGGTCATAACTTTTCACTCGGAGGTCTGATTCAGCCGCATAAGATATCGAGACGCACGAAATTGAACAACGGAAGCTCTCGAGAAATTCAAATGGTCATAACTTTTGAATTCAAATGGTCATAACTTTTGAATTCAAATGGTCATAACTTTTCACACGGAGGTCAGATTCAGGCGCATAAGATATCGAGACGCTCGAAATTGAACAATGGAAGCTCTTGAGTTATTCAAATGGTCATAACTTTTCACTCGGAGGTCTGATTCAGGCGCATAAGATATCGAGACGCTCGAAATTGAACAACGGAAGCTCTCTAGAAATTCAAATGGTCATAAGGTTTCACACGGAGGTCTGATTCAGGCGCATAAGATATCGAGACGCTCGAAATTGAACAACGGAAGCTCTCTAGAAATTCAAATGGTCATAACTTTTCACACGGAGGTCAGATTCAGGCGCATAATATATTGAGACGCTCGAAAATGAACAACGGAAGCTCTCGAAAAATTCAAATGGTCATAACTTTTCACACGGAGGTCAGATTCAGGCGCATAATATATTGAGACGCTCGAAATTGAACAACGGAAGCTCTCGAGAAATTCAAATGGTCATAAGTTTTCACACGGAGGTCAGATTCAGGCGCATAATATATCAAGACACTCGAAATTGAACAACGGAAGCTCTCGAGAAATTCAAATGGTCATAACTTTTCACACGGAGGTCAGATTCACGCGCATAAGAATTCGAGACGCTCGAAATTGAACAATGGAAGCTCTTGAGTTATTCAAATGGTCATAACTTTTCACTCGGAGGTCTGATTCAGGCGCATAAGATATCGAGACGCTCGAAATTGAACAACGGAAGCTCTCGAGAAATTCAAATGGTCATAACATTTCACACGGAGGTCAAATTCAGGCGCATAAGATATCGAGACGCTCGAAATTGAACAACAGAAGCTGTCGAGAAGTTCAAATGGTCATAACTTTTCACTCGAAGGTCCGATTCAGGCGCATTATAAATCGAGACGCTCAAAATTGAACAATGGAAGCTCTTGAGCATTTCAAATGGTCATAACGTTTCACTCGGAGGTCTGATTTAGGCGCATAATAAATCGAGACACTCAAAATTGAACAACGGAAGCTCTTGAGTTATTCAAATAGTCATAACGTTTCACTCGGAGGTCCGATTCAGGCGTATAATATATGGAGACACTCAAAATTGAACAACGGAAGCTCTCGAGAAATTCAAATGGTCATAAGTTTTCACACGGAGGTCAGATTCAGGCGCATAATATATCAAGACACTCGAAATTGAACAACGGAAGCTCTCGAGAAATTCAAATGGTCATAACTTTTCACACGGATGTTAGATTCAGGCGTATAATATATGGAGACACTCAAAATTGAAACACGGAAGCTCTCGAGAAATTCAAATGGTCATAAGTTTTCACACGGAGGTCAGATTCAGGTGCATAATATATCAAGACACTCGAAATTGAACAACGGAAGCTCTCGAGAAATTCAAATGGTCATAACTTTTCACACGGAGGTCTGATTCATGCGTATAAGATATCGAGACGCTTGAAATTGAACAACGAATGCTCTCGAAAAATTCAAATGGTCATAACGTTTCAATCGGAGGTCCGATTCAGGCGTATAATATATCGAGACGCTCAAAATTGAACAACGGAAGCTCTCGAGAAATTCAAATGGTCATAAGTTTTCACACGGAGGTCAGATTCAGGCGCATAATATATCAAGACACTCGAAATTGAACAACAGAAGCTCTCGAGAAATTCAAATGGTCATAACTTTTCACACGGAGGTCAGATTCAGGCGCATAATATATTGAGAGGCACGAAATTGAACAACGGAAGCTCTCGAGAAATTCAAATGGTCATAACTTTTCACACGGAGGTCAAATTCAGGCGCATAAGATATCGAGACGCTCGAAATTGAACAACGGAAGCTCTCGAGAAATTCAAATGGTCATAACTTTTCACACGGAGGTCAGATTCACGCGTATAATATATGGAGACACTCAAAATTGAACAACGGAAGCTCTCGAGAAATTCAAATGGTCATAAGTTTTCACACGGAGGTCAGATTCAGGCGCTTAACATATCAAGACGCTCGAAATTGAACAACGGAAGCTCTCGAGAAATTCAAATGGTCATAACTTTTCACACGGAGGTTAGATTCAGGCGCATAAGAATTCGAGACGCTCGAAATTGAACAATGGAAGCTCTTGAGTTATTCAAATGGTCATAACTTTTCACTCGGAGGTCTGATTCAGCCGCATAAGATATCGAGACGCACGAAATTGAACAACGGAAGCTCTCGAGAAATTCAAATGGTCATAACTTTTGAATTCAAATGGCCATAACTTTTGAATTCAAATGGTCATAAGTTTTCACACGGAGGTCTGATTCAGGCGCATAACATATCGAGACGCTCGAAATTGAACAATGGAAGCTCTTGAGTTATTCAAATGGTCATAACTTTTCACTCGGAGGTCTGATTCAGCCGGATAAGATATCGAGACGCTCGAAATTGAACAACGGAAGCTCTCTAGAAATTCAAATGGTCATAAGGTTTCACACGGAGGTCTGATTCAGGCGCATAACATATCAAGACACTCGAAATTGAACAACGGAAGCTCTCGAGAAATTCAAATGGTCATAACTTTTCACACGGAGGTCAGATTCACGCGCATAAGAATTCGAGACGCTCGAAATTGAACAATGGAAGCTCTTGAGTTATTCAAATGGTCATAACTTTTCACTCGGAGGTCTGATTCAGGCGCATAAGATATCGAGACGCACGAAATTGAACAACGGAAGCTCTCGAGAAACTCAAATGGTCATAACTTTTCACACGGAGGTCAAATTCAGGCGCATAAGATATCGAGACGCTCGAAATTGAACAACAGAAGCTGTGGAGAAGTTCAAATGGTCATAACTTTTCACTCGAAGGTCCGATTCAGGCGCATTATAAATCGAGACGCTCAAAATTGAACAATGGAAGCTCTTGAGCATTTCAAATGGTCATAACGTTTCACTCGGAGGTCTGATTTAGGCGCATAATAAATCGAGACACTCAAAATTGAACAACGGAAGCTCTTGAGTTATTCAAATAGTCATAACGTTTCACTCGGAGGTCCGATTCAGGCGTATAATATATGGAGACACTCAAATTGAACAACGGAAGCTCTCGAGAAATTCAAATGGTCATAAGTTTTCACACGGAGGTGAGATTCAGGCGCATAATATATCAGACACTCGAAATTGAACAACGGAAGCTCTCGAGAAATTCAAATGGTCATAACTTTTCACACGGATGTTAGATTCAGGCGTATAATATATGGAGACACT
>NW_021144301.1:0-20026 GCF_004193775.1 Glycine soja
GATTCAGGCGCACAATATATCGAGACGCTCGAAAATTTAACAAAGGAAGCTCTCGAGAAATTTAAATGGTCATAACATTTAACTTGGATGTCCAATTTAAGCGCATAATATATCGAGACGCTCGAAATTGAACAAAGGAAGCTCTCGAGAAATTCAAAGGGTCATAACATTTAACTCGGAGGTCCGATTCAGGTGCATAATATATCGAGACGCTCGAAATTGAACAACGGAAGCTCTCGAGAAATTCAAATGGACATAACTTTTAACTCGGATGTCCGATTTAAGCGCATCACATATAGAGACGCTCGAAATTTAAAAACGGAAGCTCTCAAGAAATTCAAATGGTCATAACTTTTAACTCAGAGGTCCGATTCAGGCGCATAATATATCGAGACCCTCGAAATTGAACAACGGAAACTCTTGAGAAATTCAAATGGACATAACTTTTAACTCGGATGTCCGATTTGGGCGCATCACATATAGAGACGCTCGAAATTTAACAACGGAAGATCTCAAGAAATTCAAATGGACATAACTTTTAACTCGGAGGTCCGATTCAGGTGCATAATATATCGAGACACTCAAAATTGAACAACGGAAGCTCTCGAGAAATTCAAATGGTCATAACTTTTAACTCGGAGGTCCGATTTAGGCGCATAATATATCGAGACCCTCAAAATTGAACAACGGAAGCACTCGAGAAATTCAAATGGTCATAACTTTTAACTCGGAGGTCCGATTCAGGCGCATAATATATCGAGACGCTAGAAATTGAACTATGAAAGCTTTTGAGCAATTCAAATGGTCATAACTTTTCACTCGGAGGTCCGATTCAGGCGCACAATATATCGAGACGCTCGAAATTTAACAAAGGAAGCTCTCGAGAAATTCAAATGGTCATAACATTTAACTTGGATGTCCAATTTAAGCGCATAATATATCGAGACGCTCGAAATTGAACAACGGATCTCTCGAGAAATTCAAATGGTCATAACTTTTCACTCGGAGGTCTGATTCAGGCGCATAATATATCGCGACGCTAGAAATTGAACTATGAAAGCTCTTGAGCAATTCAAATGGACATAACTTTTAACTCGGATGTCCGATTTAGGCGCATCACATATAGAGACGCTCGAAATTGAATAATGGAAGCTCTCGAGAAATTCAAATGAAATAACTTTTAACTCGGAGGTCCGATTCAGGCGCATAATGTATCGAGACGCTAGAAATTGAGTTATGAAAGCTCTTGAGCAATTCAAATGGTCATAACTTTTCACTCGGAGGTCCGATTTAGGCGCATTATATATCGAGACGCTCGAAATTGAACAACGGAAGCACTTAGAAATTCAAATGGTCATAACTTTTCACTCGGCTATCCGAT
Organism: Glycine soja; assembly: GCF_004193775.1. Lineage (NCBI taxonomy): Eukaryota > Viridiplantae > Streptophyta > Magnoliopsida > Fabales > Fabaceae > Glycine > Glycine soja. The sequence continues at coordinate 1,382 of NW_021144301.1, forward strand.
TCAGGTACATAATATAACGAGACACTCGAAATAGACCAACGGAAGCTCTCATGAAATTCAAATGGTCATAACTTTTCACTCGGAGGTCCGATTCAGGCGCACAATATATCGAGACGCTCGAAATTTAACAAAGGAAGCTCTCGAGAAATTCAAATGGTCATAACATTTAACTTGGATGTCTAATTTAAGCGCATAATATATCGAGACGCTCGAAATTGAACAACGGATCTCTCGAGAAATTCAAATGGACATAACTTTTAACTCGGATGTCCGATTTAGGCGCATCACATATAGAGACGCTAGAAATTGAACAACGGAAGCTCTCGAGAAATTCCAATGGTCATAACTTTTAACTCGGAGGTCCGATTAAGGTGCATAATATATCGAGACGCTCGAAATTGAACAACAAAATCTCTCGAGAAATTCCAATGGTCATAACTTTTAACTCGGAGGTCCGATTTAGGCACATAATATAACGAGACGCTCAAAATTGAACAACGGAAGCTGTCGAGAAATTCAAATGGTCATAACTTTTCACACGAAGGTCAGATTCAGGCCCATAATGTATCGAGACCCTCAAAATTGAACAACGGATGCTCTCGAGAAATTCAAATGGTCAAACCTTTTCAGTCGCATGTCCGATTCAGGCGCATAATATATTGAGACGCTCGAAATTGATTAACGGAAGCTCTCGAGAAATTCAAATGGACATAACTTTTAACTCGGATGTCCGATTTAGGCACATCACATATAGAGACGTTCGAAATTGAACAACGGAAGCTCTCGAGAAATTCCAATGGTCATAACTTTTAACTCGGAGGTCCGATTAAGGTGCATAATATATAGAGACGCTAGAAATTGAACAACGGAAGCTCTCGAGAAATTCCAATGGTCATAACTTTTAACTCGGAGGTCCGATTTAGGCACATAATATAACGAGACGCTCAAAATTGAACAACGGAAGCTGTCGAGAAATTCAAATGGTCATAACTTTTCACACGAAGGTCAGATTCAGGCCCATAATGTATCGAGACCCTCAAAATTGAACAACGGATGCTCTCGAGAAATTCAAATGGTCAAACCTTTTCAGTCGCATGTCCGATTCAGGCGCATAATATATTGAGACGCTCGAAATTGATTAACGGAAGCTCTCGAGAAATTCAAATGGACATAACTTTTAACTCGGATGTCCGATTTAGGCACATCACATATAGAGACGTTCGAAATTGAACAACGGAAGCTCTCGAGAAATTCAAATGGTCATAACTTTTAACTCGGAGGTCCGATTCAGGCGCATAATATATCGAGACGCTAGAAATTGAGCTATGAAAGCTCTTGAGTAATTCAAATCGTCATAACTTTTCACTCGGAGGTCCGATTCAGGCGCATTATATATCGAGACGCTCGAAATTGAACAACGGAAGCTCTCGAGAAATTCAAATGGTCATAACATTTAACTTGGATGTCCAATTTAAGCGCATAATATATCGAGACGCTCGAAATTGAACAACGGATCTCTCGAGAAATTCAAATGGACATATCTTTTAACTCGGATGTCCGATTTAGGCGCATCACATATAGAGACGCTCGAAATTGAACAACGGAAGCTCTCGAGAAATTCCAATGGTCATAACTTTTAACTCGGAGGTCCGATTAAGGTGCATAATATATCGAGACGCTCGAAATTGAACAACAAAATCTCTCGAGAAATTCAAATGGACATAACTTTTAACTCGGATGTCCGATTTAGGCGCATCACATATAGAGACGCTCGAAATTTAACAACGGAAGCTCTCAAGAAATTCAAATGGACATAACTTTTAACTCGGAGGTCCGATTCAGGCGCATAATATATCGAGACACTAAAAATTGAACAACGGAAGCTCTCGAGAAATTCAAATGGTCATAACTTTTAACTCGGAGGTCCGCTTCAGGCGCATAATATATCGAGACGCTCGAAATTGAACAACGGAAGCACTCGAGAAATTCAAATGGTCATAACTTTTGACTTGGAGGTCCGATTCAGGCGCATAATATATCGAGACGCTTGAAATTGAATTATGAAAGAACTTGCAAATTCAAATGGTCATAACTTTTCACTCGGAGGTCCGATTCAGGCGCACAATATATCGAGACGCTCGAAATTTAACAAAGTAAGCTCTCGAGAAATTCAAATGGTCATAACATTTAACTTGGATGTCCAATTTGGGTGCATAATATATCGAGACGCTCGAAATTGAACAACGGAAGCTCTCGAGAAATTCAAATGGACATAACTTTTAACTCGGATGTCCGATTTAAGCGCATCACATATAGAGACGCTCGAAATTTAACAATGGAAGCTCTCAAGAAATTCAAATGGACATAACTTTTAACTCGGAGGTCCGATTCAGGCGCATAATATATCGAGACACTCAAAATTGAACAACGGAAGCTCTCGAGAAATTCAAATGGTCATAACTTTTAACTAGGAGGTCCGATTCAGGCGCATAATATATCGAGACGCTCGAAATTGAACAACGGAAGCACTCGAGAAATTCAAATGGTCATAAATTTTAACTCGGAGGTCCGATTCAGGCGCATAATATATCGAGAAGCTCGAAATTAATCAACGGAAGCACTCGAGAAATTCAAATGGTCATAACTTTTGACTTGGAGGTCCGATTCAGGCGCATAATATATCGAGACGCTTGAAATTGAATTATGAAAGAACTTGAGCAATTCAAATGGTCATAACTTTTCACTCGGAGGTCCGATTCAGGCGCACAATATATCGAGACGCTCGAAATTTAACAAAGTAAGCTCTCGAGAAATTCAAATGGTCATAACATTTAACTTGGATGTCCAATTTAGGCGCATAATATATCGAGACGCTCGAAATTGAACAACGGGAGCTCTGGAGAAATTCAAATGGCATAACATTTAACTCGGGTGTCCGAATTAGGCGCATCACATATAGAGACGCTCGAAATTGAACAACGGAAGCTCTCGAGAAATTCAAATGGTCATAACTTTTAACTCAGAGGTGCGATTCAGGCGCATAATATATCGAGACCCTCGAAATTGAACAACGGAAACTCTCGAGAAATTCAAATGGACATAACTTTTAACTCGGATGTCCGATTTGGGCGCATCACATATAGAGACGCTCGAAATTTAACAACGGAAGATCTCAAGAAATTCAAATGGACATAACTTTTAACTCGGAGGTCCGATTCAGGTGCATAATATATCGAGACACTCAAAATTGAACAACGGAAGCTCTCGAGAAATTCAAATGGTCATAACTTTTAACTCGGAGGTCCGATTCAGGCGCATAATATATCGAGACCCTCAAAATTGAACAACGGAAGCACTCGAGAAATTCAAATGGTCATAACTTTTAACTCGGAGGTCCGATTCAGGCGCATAATATATCGAGACGCTAGAAATTGAACTATGAAAGCTCTTGAGCAATTCAAATGGTCATAACTTTTCACTCGGAGGTCCGATTCAGGCGCACAATATATCGAGACGCTCGAAATTTAACAAAGGAAGCTCTCGAGAAATTCAAATGGTGATAACATTTAACTTGGATGTCCAATTTAGGCGCATAATATATCGAGACGCTCGAAATTGAACAACGGATCTCTCGAGAAATTCAAATGGTCATAACTTTTCACTCGGATGTCCGATTTAGGCACATAATATAACGAGACGCTCAAAATTGAACAACGGAAGCTGTCGAGAAATTCAAATGGTCATAACTTTTCACACGAAGGTCAGATTCAGGCCCATAATGTATCGAGACCCTCAAAATTGAACAACGGATGCTCTCGAGAAATTCAAATGGTCAAACCTTTTCAGTCGCATGTCCGATTCAGGCGCATAATATATGAGACGCTCGAAATTGATTAACGGAAGCTCTCGAGAAATTCAAATGGTCATAACTTTTACCTCAGATGTCCAATTCAGGCACATCACATATAGAGACGCTCGAAATTGAACAACGGAAGCTCTCGAGAAATTCAAATGGTCATAACTTTTAACTCGGAGGTCCGATTCAGGCGCATAATATATCGAGACGCTAGAAATTGAGCTATGAAAGCTCTTGAGTAATTCAAATGGTCATAACTTTTCACTCGGAGGTCCGATTCAGGCGCATTATATATCGAGACGCTCGAAATTGAACAACGGAAGCTCTCGAGAAATTCAAATGGTCATAACATTTAACTTGGATGTCCAATTTAAGCGCATAATATATCGAGACGCTCGAAATTGAACAACGGATCTCTCGAGAAATTCAAATGGACATATCTTTTAACTCGGATGTCCAATTTAGGCGCATCACATATAGAGACGCTCGAAATTGAACAACGGAAGCTCTCGAGAAATTCCAATGGTCATAACTTTTAACTCGGAGGTCCGATTAAGGTGCATAATATATCGAGACGCTCGAAATTGAACAACAAAATCTCTCGAGAAATTCAAATGGACATAACTTTTAACTCGGATGTCCGATTTAGGCGCATCACATATAGAGACGCTCGAAATTTAACAACGGAAGCTCTCAAGAAATTCAAATGGACATAACTTTTAACTCGGAGGTCCGATTCAGGCGCATACTATATCGAGACACTAAAATTGAACAACGGAAGCTCTCGAGAAATTCAAATGGTCATAACTTTTAACTCGGAGGTCCGCTTCAGGCGCATAATATATCGAGACACTCGAAATTGAACAACGGAAGCACTCGAGAAATTCAAATGGTCATAACTTTTGACTTGGAGGTCCGATTCAGGCGCATAATATATCGAGACGCTTGAAATTGAATTATGAAAGAACTTGCAAATTCAAATGGTCATAACTTTTCACTCGGAGGTCCGATTCAGGCGCACAATATATCGAGACGCTCGAAATTTAACAAAGTAAGCTCTCGAGAAATTCAAATGGTCATAACATTTAACTTGGATGTCCAATTTAGGTGCATAATATATCGAGACGCTCGAAATTGAACAACGGAAGCTCTCGAGAAATTCAAATGGACATAACTTTTAACTCGGATGTCCGATTTAAGCGCATCACATATAGAGACGCTCGAAATTTAACAATGGAAGCTCTCAAGAAATTCAAATGGACATAACTTTTAACTCGGAGGTCCGATTCAGGCGCATAATATATCGAGACACTCAAAATTGAACAACGGAAGCTCTCGAGAAATTCAAATGGTCATAACTTTTAACTAGGAGGTCCGATTCAGGCGCATAATATATCGAGACGCTCGAAATTGAACAACGGAAGCACTCGAGAAATTCAAATGGTCATAAATTTTAACTCGGAGGTCCGATTCAGGCGCATAATATATCGAGAAGCTCGAAATTAATCAACGGAAGCACTCGAGAAATTCAAATGGTCATAACTTTTGACTTGGAGGTCCGATTCAGGCGCATAATATATCGAGACGCTTGAAATTGAATTATGAAAGAACTTGAGCAATTCAAATGGTCATAACTTTTCACTCGGAGGTCCGATTCAGGCGCACAATATATCGAGACGCTCGAAATTTAACAAAGTAAGCTCTCGAGAAATTCAAATGGTCATAACATTTAACTTGGATGTCCAATTTAGGCGCATAATATATCGAGACGCTCGAAATTGAACAACGGAAGCTCTGGAGAAATTCAAATGGCATAACATTTAACTCGGGTGTCCGATTTAGGCGCATCACATATAGAGACGCTCGAAATTGAACAACGGAAGCTCTCGAGAAATTCAAATGGTCATAACTTTTAACTCAGAGGTCCGATTCAGGCGCATAATATATCGAGACCCTCGAAATTGAACAACGGAAACTCTCGAGAAATTCAAATGGACATAACTTTTAACTCGGATGTCCGATTTGGGCGCATCACATATAGAGACGCTCGAAATTTAACAACGGAAGATCTCAAGAAATTCAAATGGACATAACTTTTAACTCGGAGGTCCGATTCAGGTGCATAATATATCGAGACACTCAAAATTGAACAACGGAAGCTCTCGAGAAATTCAAATGGTCATAACTTTTAACACGGAGGTCAGATTCAGGCGCATAATATATCGAGACCCTCAAAATTGAACAACGGAAGCACTCGAGAAATTCAAATGGTCATAACTTTTAACTCGGAGGTCCGATTCAGGCGCATAATATATCGAGACGCTAGAAATTGAACTATGAAAGCTCTTGAGCAATTCAAATGGTCATAACTTTTCACTCGGAGGTCCGATTCAGGCGCACAATATATCGAGACGCTCGAAATTTAACAAAGGAAGCTCTCGAGAAATTCAAATGGTCATAACATTTAACTTGGATGTCCAATTTAGGCGCATAATATATCGAGACGCTCGAAATTGAACAACGGATCTCTCGAGAAATTCAAATGGTCATAACTTTTCACTCGGATGTCCGATTTAGGCACATAATATAACGAGACGCTCAAATTGAACAACGGAAGCTGTCGAGAAATTCAAATGGTCATAACTTTTCACCGAGGTCGATTCAGGCCCATAATTATCGAGACCCTCAAAATTGAACAACGGATGCTCTCGAGAAATTCAAATGGTCAAACTTTTCAGTCGCATGTCCGATTCAGGCGCATAATATATTGAGACGCTCGAAATTGATAACGGAAGCTCTCGAGAAATTCAAATGGACATAACTTTTAACTCGGATGTCCGATTTAGGCACATCACATATAGAGACGCTCGAAATTGAACAACGGAAGCTCTCGAGAAATTCAAATGGTCATAACTTTTAACTCGGAGGTCCGATTCAGGCGCATAATATATCGAGACGCTAGAAATTGACTATGAAAGCTCTTGAGAATTCAAATCGTCATAACTTTTCACTCGGAGGTCCGATTCAGGCGCATATATATCGAGACGCTCGAAATTGAACAACGGAAGCTCTCGAGAAATTCAAATGGTCATAACATTTAACTTGGATGTCCAATTTAGCGCATAATATATCGAGACGCTCGAAATTGAACAACGGATCTCTCGAGAAATTCAAATGGACATAACTTTTAACTCGGATGTCCGATTTAGGCGCATCACATATAGAGACGCTCGAAATTGAACAACGGAAGCTCTCGAGAAATTCCAATGGTCATAACTTTTAACTCGGAGGTCCGATTAAGGTGCATAATATATCGAGACGCTCGAAATTGAACAACGGAAGCTCTCGAGAAATTCAAATGGACATAACTTTTAACTCGGATGTCCGATTTAGGCGCATCACATATAGAGACGCTCGAAATTTAACAACGGAAGCTCTCAAGAAATTCAAATGGACATAACTTTTAACTCGGAGGTCCGATTCAGGCGCATAATATATCGAGACACTCAAAATTGAACAACGGAAGCTCTCGAGAAATTCAAATGGTCATAACTTTTAACTCGGAGGTCCGATTCAGGCGCATAATATATCGAGACGCTCGAAATTGAACAACGGAAGCACTCGAGAAATTCAAATGGTCATAACTTTTGACTCGGAGGTCCGATTCAGGCGCATAATATATCGAGACGCTTGAAATTGAATTATGAAAGAACTTGCAAATTCAAATGGTCATAACTTTTCACTCGGAGGTCCGATTCAGGCGCACAATATATCGAGACGCTCGAAATTTAACAAAGGAAGCTCTCGAGAAATTCAAATGGTCATAACATTTAACTTGGATGTCCAATTTAGGCGCATAATATATCGAGACGCTCGAAATTGAACAACGGAAGCTCTCGAGAAATTCAAATGGACATAACTTTTAACTCGGATGTCCGATTTAGGCGCATCACATATAGAGACGCTCGAAATTTAACAACGGAAGCTCTCAAGAAATTCAAATGGACATAACTTTTAACTCGGAGGTCCGATTCAGGCGCATAATATATCGAGACACTCAAAATTGAACAACGGAAGCTCTCGAGAAATTCAAATGGTCATAACTTTTAACTCGGAGGTCCGATTCAGGCGCATAATATATCGAGACGCTCGAAATTGAACAACGGAAGCACTCGAGAAATTCAAATGGTCATAACTTTTAACTCGGAGGTCCGATTCAGGCGCATAATATATCGAGACGCTCGAAATTAAACAACGGAAGCACTCGAGAAATTCAAATGGTCATAACTTTTGACTGGAGGTCCGATTCAGGCGCATAATATATCGAGACGCTTGAAATTGAATATGAAAGAACTTGAGCAATTCAAATGGTCATAACTTTTCACTCGGAGGTCCGATTCAGGCGCACAATATATCGAGACTCGAAATTTAACAAAGAAGCTCTCGAGAAATTCAAATGGTCATAACATTTAACTTGGATGTCCAATTTAGGCGCATAATATATCGAGACGCTCGAAATTGAACAACGGAGCTCTGGAGAAATTCAAATGGCATAACATTTAACTCGGGTGTCCGATTTAGGCGCATCACATATAGAGACGCTCGAAATTGAACAACGGAAGCTCTCGAGAAATTCAAATGGTCATAACTTTTAACTCAGAGGTCCGATTCAGGCGCATAATATATCGAGACCCTCGAAATTGAACAACGGAAACTCTCGAGAAATTCAAATGGACATAACTTTTAACTCGGATGTCCGATTTGGGCGCATCACATATAGAGACGCTCGAAATTTAACAACGGAAGATCTCAAGAAATTCAAATGGACATAACTTTTAACTCGGAGGTCCGATTCAGGTGCATAATATATCGAGACACTCAAAATTGAACAACGGAAGCTCTCGAGAAATTCAAATGGTCATAACTTTTAACTCGGAGGTCCGATTCAGGCGCATAATATATCGAGACCCACAAAATTGAACAACGGAAGCACTCGAGAAATTCAAATGGTCATAACTTTTAACTCGGAGGTCCGATTCAGGCGCATAATATATCGAGACGCTAGAAATTGAACTATGAAAGCTCTTGAGCAATTCAAATGGTCATAACTTTTCACTCGGAGGTCCGATTCAGGCGCACAATATATCGAGACGCTCGAAATTTAACAAAGGAAGCTCTCGAGAAATTCAAATGGTGATAACATTTAACTTGGATGTCCAATTTAGGCGCATAATATATCGAGACGCTCGAAATTGAACAACGGATCTCTCGAGAAATTCAAATGGTCATAACTTTTCACTCGGAGGTCTGATTCAGGCGCATAATATATCGCGACGCTAGAAATTGAACTATGAAAGCTCTTGAGCAATTCAAATGGACATAACTTTTAACTCGGATGTCCGATTTAGGCGCATCACATATAGAGACGCTCGAAATTAATCAACGGAAGCACTCGAGAAATTCAAATGGTCATAACTTTTAACTCGGAGGTCCGATTCAGGCGCATAATATATCGAGACGCTTGAAATTGAACTATGAAAGCTCTTGAGCAATTCAAATGGTCATAACTTTTCAGTCGGAGGTCCGATTTAGGCGCATTATATATCGAGACGCTCGAAATTGAACAACGGAAGCACTTAGAAATTCAAATGGTCATAACTTTTCACTCGGCTATCCGATTCAGGTACATAATATAACGAGACACTCGAAATAGACCAACGGAAGCTCTCATGAAATTCAAATGGTCATAACTTTTCACTCGGATGTCCGATTTAGGCACATAATATAACGAGACGCTCAAATTGAACAACAGAAGCTGTCGAGAAATTCAAATGGTCATAACTTTTCACACGAGGTCAGATTCAGGCCCATAATGTATCGAGACCCTCAAAATTGAACAACGGATGCTCTCGAGAAATTCAAAATGGTCAAACCTTTTCAGTCGCATGTCCGATTCAGGCGCATAATATATTGAGACGCTCGAAATTGATTAACGGAAGCTCTCGAGAAATTCAAATGGACATAACTTTTAACTCGGATGTCCGATTTAGGCGCATCACATATAGAGACGCTCGAAATTTAACAACGGAAGCTCTCAAGAAATTCAAATGGACATAACTTTTAACTCGGAGGTCCGATTCAGGCGCATAATATATCGAGACACTAAAAATTGAACAACGGAAGCTCTCGAGAAATTCAAATGGTGATAACTTTTAACTCGGAGGTCCGCTTCAGGCGCATAATATATCGAGACGCTAGAAATTGAGCTATGAAAGCTCTTGAGTAATTCAAATGGTCATAACTTTTCACTCGGAGGTCCGATTCAGGCGCATTATATATCGAGACTCTCGAAATTGAACAACGGAAGCTCTCGAGAAATTCAAATGGTCATAACATTTAACTTGGATGTCCAATTTAAGCGTATAATATATCGAGACGCTCGAAATTGAACAACAGATCTCTCGAGAAATACAAATGGACATATCTTTTAACTCGGATGTCCGATTTAGGCGCATCACATATAGAGACGCTCGAAATTGAACAACGGAAGCTCTCGAGAAATTCCAATGGTCATAACTTTTAACTCGGAGGTCCGATTAAGGTGCAAAATATATCGAGACGCTCGAAATTGAACAACAAAATCTCTCGAGAAATTCAAATGGACATAACTTTTAACTCGGATGTCCGATTTAGGCGCATCACATATAGAGACGCTCGAAATTTAACAACGGAAGCTCTCAAGAAATTCAAATGGACATAACTTTTAACTCGGAGGTCCGATTCAGGCGCATAATATATCGAGACCCTCAAAATTGAACAACGGATCTCTCGAGAAATTCAAATGGACATATCTTTTAACTCGGATGTCCGATTTAGGCACATCACATATAGAGACGCTCGAAATTGAACAACGGAAGCTCTCGAGAAATTCCAATGGTCATAACTTTTAACTCGGAGGTCCGATTAAGGTGCATAATATATCAAGACGCTCGAAATTGAACAACAAAATCTCTCGAGAAATTCAAATGGACATAACTTTTAACTCGGAGGTCCGATTCAGGCGCATAATATATCGAGACACTCAAAATTGAACAACGGAAGCTGTCGAGAAATTCAAATGGTCATAACTTTTCACACGAAGGTCAGATTCAGGCCCATAATGTATCGAGACCCTCAAAATTGAACAACGGATGCTCTCGAGAAATTCAAATGGTCAAACCCTTTCAGTCGCATGTCCGATTCAGGCGCATAATATATTGAGACGCTCGAAATTGATTAACGGAAGCTCTCGAGAAATTCAAATGGACATAACTTTTAACTCGGATGTCCGATTTAGGCACATCACATATAGAGACGTTCGAAATTGAACAACGGAAGCTCTCGAGAAATTCAAATGGTCATAACTTTTAACTCGGAGGTCCGATTCAGGCGCATAATATATCGAGACGCTAGAAATTGAGCTATGAAAGCTCTTGAGTAATTCAAATCGTCATAACTTTTCACTCGGAGGACCGATTCAGGCGCATTATATATCGAGACGCTCGAAATTGAACAACGGAAGCTCTCGAGAAATTCAAATGGTCATAACATTTAACTTGGATGTCCAATTTAAGCGCATAATATATCGAGACGCTCGAAATTGAACAACGGATCTCTCGAGAAATTCAAATGGACATATCTTTTAACTCGGATGTCCGATTTAGGCGCATCACATATAGAGACGCTCGAAATTGAACAACGGAAGCTCTCGAGAAATTCCAATGGTCATAACTTTTAACTCGGAGGTCCGATTAAGGTGCATAATATATCGAGACGCTCGAAATTGAACAACAAATCTCTCGAGAAATTCAAATGGACATAACTTTTAACTCGGATGTCCGATTTAGGCGCATCACATATAGAGACGCTCGAAATTTAACAACGGAAGCTCTCAAGAAATTCAAATGGACATAAGTTTTAACTCGGAGGTCCGATTCAGGCGCATAATATATCGAGACACTAAAAATTGAACAACGGAAGCTCTCGAGAAATTCAAATGGTCATAACTTTTAACTCGGAGGTCCGCTTCAGGCGCATAATATATCGAGACGCTCGAAATTGAACAACGGAAGCACTCGAGAAATTCAAATGGTCATAACTTTTGACTTGGAGGTCCGATTCAGGCGCATAATATATCGAGACGCTTGAAATTGAATTATGAAAGAACTTGAGCAAATTCAAATGGTCATAACTTTTCACTCGGAGGTCCGATTCAGGCGCACAATATATCGAGACGCTCGAAATTTAACAAAGGAAGCTCTCGAGAAATTCAAATGGTCATAACATTTAACTTGGATGTCCAATTTAGGCGCATAATATATCGAGACGCTCGAAATTGAACAACGGAAGCTCTCGAGAAATTCAAATGGACATAACTTTTAACTCGGATGTCCGATTTAAGCGCATCACATATAGAGACGCTCGAAATTTAACAATGGAAGCTCTCAAGAAATTCAAATGGACATAACTTTTAACTCGGAGGTCCGATTCAGGCGCATAATATATCGAGACACTCAAAATTGAACAACGGAAGCTCTCGAGAAATTCAAATGGTCATAACTTTTAACTCGGAGGTCCGATTCAGGCGCATAATATATCGAGACGCTCGAAATTGAACAACGGAAGCACTCGAGAAATTCAAATGGTCATAACTTTTAACTCGGAGGTCCGATTCAGGCGCATAATATATCGAGAAGCTCGAAATTAATCAACGGAAGCACTCGAGAAATTCAAATGGTCATAACTTTTGACTTGGAGGTCCGATTCAGGCGCATAATATATCGAGACGCTTGAAATTGAATTATGAAAGAACTTGAGCAATTCAAATGGTCATAACTTTTAACTCGGAGGTCCGATTCAGGCGCATAATATATCGAGACCCACAAAATTGAACAACGGAAGCACTCGAGAAATTCAAATGGTCATAACTTTTAACTCGGAGGTCCGATTCAGGCGCATAATATATCGAGACGCTAGAAATTGAACTATGAAAGCTCTTGAGCAATTCAAATGGTCATAACTTTTCACTCGGAGGTCCGATTCAGGCGCACAATATATCGAGACGCTCGAAATTTAACAAAGGAAGCTCTCGAGAAATTCAAATGGTCATAACATTTAACTTGGATGTCCAATTTAGGCGCATAATATATCGAGACGCTCGAAATTGAACAACGGATCTCTCGAGAAATTCAAATGGTCATAACTTTTAACTCGGAGGTCCGATTCAGGCGCATAATATATCGCGACGCTAGAAATTGAACTATGAAAGCTCTTGAGCAATTCAAATGGACATAACTTTTAACTCGGATGTCCGATTTAGGCGCATCACATATAGAGACGCTCGAAATTAATCAACGGAAGCACTCGAGAAATTCAAATGGTCATAACTTTTAACTCGGAGGTCCGATTCAGGCGCATAATATATCGAGACGCTTGAAATTGAACTATGAAAGCTCTTGAGCAATTCAAATGGTCATAACTTTTCAGTCGGAGGTCCGATTTAGGCGCATTATATATCGAGACGCTCGAAATTGAACAACGGAAGCACTTAGAAATTCAAATGGTCATAACTTTTCACTCGGCTATCCGATTCAGGTACATAATATAACGAGACACTCGAAATAGACCAACGGAAGCTCTCATGAAATTCAAATGGTCATAACTTTTCACTCGGATGTCCGATTTAGGCACATAATATAACGAGACGCTCAAAATTGAACAACAGAAGCTGTCGAGAAATTCAAATGGTCATAACTTTTCACACGAAGGTCAGATTCAGGCCCATAATGTATCGAGACCCTCAAAATTGAACAACGGATGCTCTCGAGAAATTCAAAATGGTCAAACCTTTTCAGTCGCATGTCCGATTCAGGCGCATAATATATTGAGACGCTCGAAATTGATTAACGGAAGCTCTCGAGAAATTCAAATGGACATAACTTTTAACTCGGATGTCCGATTTAGGCGCATCACATATAGAGACGCTCGAAATTTAACAACGGAAGCTCTCAAGAAATTCAAATGGACATAACTTTTAACTCGGAGGTCCGATTCAGGCGCATAATATATCGAGACACTAAAAATTGAACAACGGAAGCTCTCGAGAAATTCAAATGGTGATAACTTTTAACTCGGAGGTCCGCTTCAGGCGCATAATATATCGAGACGCTAGAAATTGAGCTATGAAAGCTCTTGAGTAATTCAAATGGTCATAACTTTTCACTCGGAGGTCCGATTCAGGCGCATTATATATCGAGACTCTCGAAATTGAACAACGGAAGCTCTCGAGAAATTCAAATGGTCATAACATTTAACTTGGATGTCCAATTTAAGCGTATAATATATCGAGACGCTCGAAATTGAACAACAGATCTCTCGAGAAATTCAAATGGACATATCTTTTAACTCGGATGTCCGATTTAGGCGCATCACATATAGAGACGCTCGAAATTGAACAACGGAAGCTCTCGAGAAATTCCAATGGTCATAACTTTTAACTCGGAGGTCCGATTAAGGTGCAAAATATATCGAGACGCTCGAAATTGAACAACAAAATCTCTCGAGAAATTCAAATGGACATAACTTTTAACTCGGATGTCCGATTTAGGCGCATCACATATAGAGACGCTCGAAATTTAACAACGGAAGCTCTCAAGAAATTCAAATGGACATAACTTTTAACTCGGAGGTCCGATTCAGGCGCATAATATATCGAGACCCTCAAAATTGAACAACGGATCTCTCGAGAAATTCAAATGGACATATCTTTTAACTCGGATGTCCGATTTAGGCACATCACATATAGAGACGCTCGAAATTGAACAACGGAAGCTCTCGAGAAATTCCAATGGTCATAACTTTTAACTCGGAGGTCCGATTAAGGTGCATAATATATCAAGACGCTCGAAATTGAACAACAAAATCTCTCGAGAAATTCAAATGGACATAACTTTTAACTCGGAGGTCCGATTCAGGCGCATAATATATCGAGACACTCAAAATTGAACAACGGAAGCTGTCGAGAAATTCAAATGGTCATAACTTTTCACACGAAGGTCAGATTCAGGCCCATAATGTATCGAGACCCTCAAAATTGAACAACGGATGCTCTCGAGAAATTCAAATGGTCAAACCCTTTCAGTCGCATGTCCGATTCAGGCGCATAATATATTGAGACGCTCGAAATTGATTAACGGAAGCTCTCGAGAAATTCAAATGGACATAACTTTTAACTCGGATGTCCGATTTAGGCACATCACATATAGAGACGTTCGAAATTGAACAACGGAAGCTCTCGAGAAATTCAAATGGTCATAACTTTTAACTCGGAGGTCCGATTCAGGCGCATAATATATCGAGACGCTAGAAATTGAGCTATGAAAGCTCTTGAGTAATTCAAATCGTCATAACTTTTCACTCGGAGGACCGATTCAGGCGCACAATATATCGAGACGCTCGAAATTGAACAAAGGAAGCTCTCGAGAAATTCAAATGGTCATAACATTTAACTTGGATGTCCAATTTAAGTGCATAATATATCGAGACGCTCGAAATTGAACAACGGATCTCTCGAGAAATTCAAATGGACATATCTTTTAACTCGGATGTCCGATTTAGGCGCATCACATATAGAGACGCTCGAAATTGAACAACGGAAGCTCTCGAGAAATTCCAATGGTCATAACTTTTAACTCGGAGGTCCGATTAAGGTGCATAATATATCGAGACGCTCGAAATTTAACAAAGGAAGCTCTCGAGAAATTCAAAGGGTCATAACATTTAACTTGGATGTCCAATTTAAGCGCATAATATATCGAGACGCTCGAAATTGAACAACGGATCTCTCGAGAAATTCAAATGGACATATCTTTTAACTCGGATGTCCGATTTAGGCACATCACATATAGAGACGCTCGAAATTGAACAACGGAAGCTCTCGAGAAATTCCAATGGTCATAACTTTTAACTCGGAGGTCCGATTAAGGTGCATAATATATCAAGACGCTCGAAATTGAACAACAAAATCTCTCGAGAAATTCAAATGGACATAACTTTTAACTCGGAGGTCCGATTCAGGCGCATAATATATCGAGACACTCAAAATTGAACAACGGAAGCTCTCGAGAAATTCAAATGGTCATAACTTTTCACACGAAGGTCAGATTCAGGCCCATAATGTATCGAGACCCTCAAAATTGAACAACGGATGCTCTCGAGAAATTCAAATGGTCAAACCTTTTCAGTCGCATGTCCGATTCAGGCGCATAATATATTGAGACGCTCGAAATTGATTAACGGAAGCTCTCGAGAAATTCAAATGGACATAACTTTTAACTCGGGTGTCCGATTTAGGCACATCACATATAGAGACGCTCGAAATTGAACAACGGAAGCTCTCGAGAAATTCAAATGGTCATAACTTTTAACTCGGAGGTCCGATTCAGGCGCATAATATATCGAGACGCTTGAAATTGAGCTATGAAAGCTCTTGAGTAATTCAAATCGTCATAACTTTTCACTCGGAGGACCGATTCAGGCGCATTATATATCGAGACGCTCGAAATTGAACAACGGAAGCTCTCGAGAAATTCAAATGGTCATAACATTTAACTTGGATGTCCAATTTAAGCGCATAATATATCGAGACGCTCGAAATTGAACAACAGATCTCTCGAGAAATTCAAATGGACATATCTTTTAACTCGGATGTCCGATTTAGGCGCATCACATATAGAGACGCTCGAAATTGAACAACGGAAGCTCTCGAGAAATTCCAATGGTCATAACTTTTAACTCGGAGGTCCGATTAAGGTGCAAAATATATCGAGACGCTCGAAATTGAACAACAAAATCTCTCGAGAAATTCAAATGGACATAACTTTTAACTCGGATGTCCGATTTAGGCGCATCACATATAGAGACGCTCGAAATTTAACAACGGAAGCTCTCAAGAAATTCAAATGGACATAACTTTTAACTCGGAGGTCCGATTCAGGCGCATAATATATCGAGACCCTCAAAATTGAACAACGGATCTCTCGAGAAATTCAAATGGACATATCTTTTAACTCGGATGTCCGATTTAGGCACATCACATATAGAGACGCTCGAAATTGAACAACGGAAGCTCTCGAGAAATTCCAATGGTCATAACTTTTAACTCGGAGGTCCGATTAAGGTGCATAATATATCAAGACGCTCGAAATTGAACAACAAAATCTCTCGAGAAATTCAAATGGACATAACTTTTAACTCGGAGGTCCGATTCAGGCGCATAATATATCGAGACACTCAAAATTGAACAACGGAAGCTCTCGAGAAATTCAAATGGTCATAACTTTTAACTCGGAGGTCCGATTCAGGCGCATAATATATCGAGACCCTCAAAATTGAACAACGGAAGCACTCGAGAAATTCAAATGGTCATAACTTTTCACTCAGATGTCCGATTCAGGCGCATAATATATCGAGACGCTCGAAATTTAACAAAGGAAGCTCTCGAGAAATTCAAAGGGTCATAACATTTAACTCGGAGGTCCGATTCAGGTGCATAATATATCGAGACGCTCGAAATTGAACAACGGAAGCTCTCGAGAAATTCAAATGGACATAACTTTTAACTCGGATGTCCGATTTAAGCGCATCACATATAGAGACGCTCGAAATTTAACAACGGAAGCTCTCAAGAAATTCAAATGGACATAACTTTTAACTCGGAGGTCCGATTCAGGCGCATAATTTATCGAGACACTCAAAATTGAACAACGGAAGCTCTCGAGAAATTCAAATGGTCATAACTTTTAACTAGGAGGTCCGATTCAGGCGCATAATATATCGAGACGCTCGAAATTGAACAACGGAAGCACTCGAGAAATTCAAATGGTCATAAATTTTAACTCGGAGGTCCGATTCAGGCGCATAATATATCGAGACGCTCGAAATTAATCAACGGAAGCACTCGAGAAATTCAAATGGTCATAACTTTTAACTCGGAGGTCCGATTCAGGCGCATAATATATCGAGACGCTTGAAATTGAACTATGAAAGCTCTTGAGCAATTCAAATGGTCATAACTTTTCACTCGGAGGTCTGATTCAGGCGCACAATATATCGAGACGCTCGAAATTTAACAAAGGAAGCTCTCGAGAAATTCCAATGGTCATAACTTTTAACTCGGAGGTCCAATTCAGGTGCATAATATATCGAGACGCTCGAAATTGAACAACGGAATCTCTCGAGAAATTCAACTGGACATAACTTTTAACTCGGATGTCCGATTTAGGCGCATCACATATAGAGACGCTCGAAATTTAACAACGGAAGCTCTCAAGAAATTCAAATGGACATAACTTTTAACTCGGAGGTCCGATTCAGGCGCATAATATATCGAGACACTAAAAATTGAACAACGGAAGCTCTCGAGAAATTCAAATGGTGATAACTTTTAACTCGGAGGTCCGCTTCAGGCGCATAATATATCGAGACGCTCGAAATTGAACAACGGAAGCACTCGAGAAATTCAAATGGTCATAACTTTTGACTCGGAGGTCCGATTCAGGCGCATAATATATCGAGACGTTTGAAATTGAATTATGAAAGCTCTTGAGCAATTCAAATGGTCATAACTTTTCACTCGGAGGTCCGATTCAGGCGCACAATATATCGAGACGCTCGAAATTTAACAAAGGAAGTTCTCGAGAAATTCAAATGGTCATAACATTTAACTTGGATGTCCAATTTAGGCGCATAAT
>NW_021144302.1:0-10223 GCF_004193775.1 Glycine soja
CTCTGAGAAAATTCAACGACAATATTTTTAGTCGGATGTTGATTGAGTCCCGTAATATATCGAGACGCTCGAAATTGAATGTTGAAGCTCTGAGCAAATTCAAACGACAATAAATTTTTACTCGGATGTCTGATTGAGTCCCGTAACATATGGAGACGCTCGAAATTGAATGTTGAACCTCTTAGCTAATTCAAACGACAATAACTTTTTTCTCGGATGACTGATTGAGTCCCGTAACATATCGAGACGCTCGAAATTGAATGTTGAATCTCTGAGCCAATTCAAACGACAATAACATTTTTCTCGGATGTCTGATTGAGTCCGTAATATATCGAGATGCTCGAAATTGAATGTGGAATCTCTGAGCCAATTCAACGACAATAACTTTTTACTCGGATGTCTGATTGAGTCCCGTAACATATCGAGACGCTCGAAATTGAATCTTGAACCTCTAAGCAAATTCAAACGACAATAACTTTTTACTCGGATGTCTGATTGAGTCCCGTAACATATCGAGACGCTCGAAATTGAATGTTGAACCTCTGAGCTAATTCAAACGACAATAACTTTTTTCTCGGATGTCTGATTGAGTCCCGTAACATATCGAGACGCTCGAAATTGAATGTTGAAGCTCTGAGCCAATTCAAACGACAATAACTTTTTTCTCGGATGTCTGATTGAGTCCCGTAACATATCGAGACGCTCGAAATTGAATGTGGAATCTCGGAGCCAGTTCTATCGACAATAACTTTTTACTCGGATGTCTGATTGAGTCCTGTAACATATCGAGACGCTCGAAATTGAATGTTGAAGCTCTGAGCCAATTCAAACGACAATAAATTTTTAGTCGGATGTGTGATTGAGTCCCGTAATATATCGAGACTCTCGAAATTGAATGTTGAACCTCTGAGCAAATTCAAACGACAATAACTTTTTTCTCGGATGTCTGATTGAGTCCCGTAACATATCGAGACGCTCGAAATTGAATGTGCAATCTCTGAGCCAGTTCTAACGACAATAACTTTTTACTCGGGTGTCTGATTGAGTCCCGTAACATATCGAGACGCTCGAAATTGAATGTTGAACATCTTAGCTAATTCAAACGACAATAACGTTTTTCACGGATGACTGATTGAGTCCCGTAACATATCGAGACGCTCGAAATTGAATGTTGAACCTCTGAGCTAATTCAAACGACAATAACTTTTTTCTCGGATGTCTGATTGAGGCTCGTAATATATCGAGACGCTCGAAATTGAATGTTGAAGCTCTGAGCCAATACAAACGACCATAACTTTTTACTCGGATGTCTGATTGAGTCCTGTAACATATCGAGACGCTCGAAATTGAATGTTGAATATCTGAGAAAATTCAAACGACAATAAATTTTTAGTCGGATGTTTAATTGAGTCCCGTAATATATCGAGACGCTCGAAATTGAATGTTGAAGCTCTGAGCAAATTCAAACGACAATAACTTTTTACTCGGATGTCTGATTGAGTCCCGTAACATATCGAGACGCTCGAAATTGAATGTTGAATCTCTGAGCCAACTCAAACGACGATAACTTTTTTCTCGGATGTCTGATTGAGTCCCGTAACATATCGAGACGCTCGAAATTGAATGTTGAAGCTCTGAGCCAATACAAAGGACCATAACTTTTTACTCGGATGTCTGATTGAGGCTCGTAATATATCGAGACGCTCGAAATTGAATGTTGAAGCTCTGAGCCAATACAAACGACCATAACTTTTTACTCGGATGTCTGATTGAGTCCTGAAACATATCGAGACGCTCGAAATTGAATGTTGAATCTCTGAGAAAATTCAAAGGACAATAAATTTTTAGTCGGATGTTTGATTGAGTCCCGTAATATATCGAGACGCTCGAAATTGAATGTTGAAGCTCTGAGCAAATTCAAACGACAATAAATTTTTACTCGGATGTCTGATTGAGTCCCGTAACATATGGAGACGCTCGAAATTGAATGTTGAACCTCTTAGCTAATTCAAACGACAATAACTTTTTTCTCGGATGACTGATTGAGTCCCGTAACATATCGAGACGCTCGAAATTGAATGTTGAAGCTCTGAGCCAATTCAAACGACAATAACATTTTTCTCGGATGTTTGATTGAGTCCAGTAATATATCGAGACTCTCGAAATTGAATGTTGAACCTCTGAGCAAATTCAAACGACAATAACTTTTTTCTCGGATGTCTGATTGAGTCCCGTAACATATCGAGACGCTCGAAATTGAATGTGCAATCTCTGAGCCAGTTCTAACGACAATAACTTTTTACTCGGGTGTCTGATTGAGTCCCGTAACATATCGAGACGCTCGAAATTGAATGTTGAACATCTTAGCTAATTCAAACGACAATAACGTTTTTCACGGATGACTGATTGAGTCCCGTAACATATCGAGACGCTCGAAATTGAATGTTGAACCTCTGAGCTAATTCAAACGACAATAACTTTTTTCTCGGATGTCTGATTGAGGCTCGTAATATATCGAGACGCTCGAAATTGAATGTTGAAGCTCTGAGCCAATACAAACGACCATAACTTTTTACTCGGATGTCTGATTGAGTCCTGTAACATATCGAGACGCTCGAAATTGAATGTTGAATATCTGAGAAAATTCAAACGACAATAAATTTTTAGTCGGATGTTTAATTGAGTCCCGTAATATATCGAGACGCTCGAAATTGAATGTTGAAGCTCTGAGCAAATTCAAACGACAATAACTTTTTACTCGGATGTCTGATTGAGTCCCGTAACATATCGAGACGCTCGAAATTGAATGTTGAATCTCTGAGCCAACTCAAACGACGATAACTTTTTTCTCGGATGTCTGATTGAGTCCCGTAACATATCGAGACGCTCGAAATTGAATGTTGAAGCTCTGAGCCAATACAAAGGACCATAACTTTTTACTCGGATGTCTGATTGAGGCTCGTAATATATCGAGACGCTCGAAATTGAATGTTGAAGCTCTGAGCCAATACAAACGACCATAACTTTTTACTCGGATGTCTGATTGAGTCCTGAAACATATCGAGACGCTCGAAATTGAATGTTGAATCTCTGAGAAAATTCAAAGGACAATAAATTTTTAGTCGGATGTTTGATTGAGTCCCGTAATATATCGAGACGCTCGAAATTGAATGTTGAAGCTCTGAGCAAATTCAAACGACAATAAATTTTTACTCGGATGTCTGATTGAGTCCCGTAACATATGGAGACGCTCGAAATTGAATGTTGAACCTCTTAGCTAATTCAAACGACAATAACTTTTTTCTCGGATGACTGATTGAGTCCCGTAACATATCGAGACGCTCGAAATTGAATGTTGAAGCTCTGAGCCAATTCAAACGACAATAACATTTTTCTCGGATGTTTGATTGAGTCCAGTAATATATCGAGATGCTCGAAATTGAATGTGGAATCTCTGAGCCAATTCAACGACAATAACTTTTTACTCGGATGTCTGATTGAGTCCCGTAACATATCGAGACGCTCGAAATTGAATCTTGAACCTCTAAGCAAATTCAAACGACAATAACTTTTTACTCGGATGTCTGATTGAGTCCCGTAACATATCGAGACGCTCGAAATTGAATGTTGAACCTCTGAGCTAATTCAAATGACAATAACTTTTTTCTCGGATGTCTGATTGAGTCCCGTAACATATCGAGACGCTCGAAATTGAATGTTGAAGCTCTGAGCCAATTCAAACGACAATAACTTTTTTCTCGGATGTCTGATTGAGTCCCGTAACATATCGAGACGCTCGAAATTGAATGTGGAATCTCGGAGCCAGTTCTAACGACAATAACTTTTTACTCGGATGTCTGATTGAGTCCTGTAACATATCGAGACGCTCGAAATTGAATGTTGAAGCTCTGAGCCAATTCAAACGACAATAAATTTTTAGTCGGATGTGTGATTGAGTCCCGTAATATATCGAGACGCTCGAAATTGAATGTTGAACCTCTGAGCAAATTCAAACGACAATAACTTTTTTCTCGGATGTCTGATTGAGTCCCGTAACATATCGAGACGCTCGAAATTGAATGTGCAATCTCTGAGCCAGTTCTAACGACAATAACTTTTTACTCGGGTGTCTGATTGAGTCCCGTAACATATCGAGACGCTCGAAATTGAATGTTGAACATCTTAGCTAATTCAAACGACAATAACGTTTTTCACGGATGACTGATTGAGTCCCGTAACATATCGAGACGCTCGAAATTGAATGTTGAACCTCTGAGCTAATTCAAACGACAATAACTTTTTTCTCGGATGTCTGATTGAGGCTCGTAATATATCGAGACGCTCGAAATTGAATGTTGAAGCTCTGAGCCAATACAAACGACCATAACTTTTTACTCGGATGTCTGATTGAGTCCTGTAACATATCGAGACGCTCGAAATTGAATGTTGAATATCTGAGAAAATTCAAACGACAATAAATTTTTAGTCGGATGTTTAATTGAGTCCCGTAATATATCGAGACGCTCGAAATTGAATGTTGAAGCTCTGAGCAAATTCAAACGACAATAACTTTTTACTCGGATGTCTGATTGAGTCCCGTAACATATCGAGACGCTCGAAATTGAATGTTGAATCTCTGAGCCAACTCAAACGACAATAACGTTTTTCTCGGATGTCTGATTGAGTCCCGTAACATATCGAGACGCTCGAAATTGAATGTTGAAGCTCTGAGCCAATACAAAGGACCATAACTTTTTACTCGGATGTCTGATTGAGGCTCGTAATATATCGAGACGCTCGAAATTGAATGTTGAAGCTCTGAGCCAATACAAACGACCATAACTTTTTACTCGGATGTCTGATTGAGTCCTGAAACATATCGAGACGCTCGAAATTGAATGTTGAATCTCTGAGCAAATTCAAAGACAATAAATTTTTATCGGATGTTGATTGAGTCCCGTAACATATCGAGACGCTCGAAATTGAATGTTGAACCTCTGAGCAAATTCAAACGACAATAAATTTTTACTCGGATGTCTGATTGAGTCCCGTAACATATCGAGACGCTCGAAATTGAATGTTGAACCTCTGAGCTAATTCAAACGACAATAACTTTTTTCTCGGATGTCTGATTGAGTCCCGTAACATATCGAGACGCTCGAAATTGAATGTTGAAGCTCTGAGCCAATTCAAACGACAATAACTTTTTCTCGGATGTCTGATTGAGTCCGTAATATATCGAGACGCTCGAAATTGAATGTTGAACTCTGAGCAATTCAAACGACAATAACTTTTTTCTCGGATGTCTGATTGAGTCCCGTAACATATCGAGACGCTCGAAATTGAATGTTGAACTCTGAGCCAATTCAACGACAATAACTTTTTACTCGGATGTCTGATTGAGTCCCGTAACATATCGAGACGCTCGAAATTGAATGTTGAACTCTGAGCAATTCAAACGACAATAACTTTTTCACGGATGTCTGATTGAGTCCCGTAACATATCGAGACGCTCGAAATTGAATGTTGAACTCTGAGCGAATTCAAACGACAATAACTCTTTTCACGGATGTCTGATTGAGTCCCGTAATATATCGAGACGCTCGAAATTGAATGTTGAAGCTCTGAGCCAATTCAAACGACAATAACTTTTTACTCGGATGTCTGATTGAGTCCGTAACATATCGAGACGCTCGAAATTGAATGTTGAAGCTCTGAGCCAATTCAAACGACAATAACTTTTTACTCGGATGTTGATTGAGTCCGTAATATATCGAGACGCTCGAAATTGAATGTTGAACTCTGAGCAAATTCAAACGACAATAATTTTTACTCGGATGTCTGATTGAGTCCCGTAATATATCGAGACGCTCGAAATTGAATGTTGAAGCTCTGAGCAATTCAAACGACAATAACTTTTTACTCGGATGTCTGATTGAGTCCCGTAACATATCGAGACGCTCGAAATTGAATGTTGAACTCTGAGCCAATCAAACGACATAACTTTTTCTCGGATGTCTGATTGAGTCCCGTAACATATCGAGACGCTCGAAATTGAATGTTGAAGCTCTGAGCAATCAAAGACATAACTTTTTACTCGGATGTCTGATTGAGGCTCGTAATATATCGAGACGCTCGAAATTGAATGTTGAAGCTCTGAGCCAATACAAACGACCATAACTTTTTACTCGGATGTCTGATTGAGTCCTGAAACATATCGAGACGCTCGAAATTGAATGTTGAATCTCTGAGAAAATTGAAACGACAATAAAATTTTACTCGGATGTTTGATTGAGTCCCGCAATATATCGAGACGCTCGAAATTGAATGTTGAACCTCTGAGCAAATTCAAACGACAATAAATTTTTACTCGGATGTCTGATTGAGTCCCGTAACATATGGAGACGCTCGAAATTGAATGTTGAACCTCTTAGCTAATTCAAACGACAATAACTTTTTTCTCGGATGACTGATTGAGTCCCGTAACATATCGAGACGCTCGAAATTGAATGTTGAAGCTCTGAGCCAATTCAAACGACAATAACATTTTTCTCGGATGTTTGATTGAGTCCGTAATATATCGAGATGCTCGAAATTGAATGTGAATCTCTGAGCCAATTCAACGACAATAACTTTTTACTCGGATGTCTGATTGAGTCCCGTAACATATCGAGACGCTCGAAATTGAATGTTGAACCTCTGTGCAAATTCAAACGACAATAACTTTTTACTCGGATGTCTGATTGAGTCCCGTAACATATCGAGCCGCTCGAAATTGAATGTTGAACTTCTGAGCTAATTCAAATGACAATAACTTTTTTCTCGGATGTCTGATTGAGTCCCGTAACATATCGAGACGCTCGAAATTGAATGTTGAAGCTCTGAGCCAATTCAAACGACAATAACTTTTTTCTCGGATGTCTGATTGAGTCCCGTAACATATCGAGACGCTCGAAATTGAATGTGAATCTCGAGCCAGTTCTAACGACAATAACTTTTTACTCGGATGTCTGATTGAGTCCTGTAACATATCGAGACGCTCGAAATTGAATGTTGAAGCTCTGAGCCAATTCAAACGACAATAAATTTTTAGTCGGATGTGTGATTGAGTCCCGTAATATATCGAGACGCTCGAAATTGAATGTTGAACCTCTGAGCAAATTCAAACGACAATAACTTTTTTCTCGGATGTCTGATTGAGTCCCGTAACATATCGAGACGCTCGAAATTGAATGTGCAATCTCTGAGCCAGTTCTAACGACAATAACTTTTTACTCGGGTGTCTGATTGAGTCCCGTAACATATCGAGACGCTCGAAATTGAATGTTGAACATCTTAGCTAATTCAAACGACAATAACGTTTTTCACGGATGACTGATTGAGTCCGTAACATATCGAGACGCTCGAAATTGAATGTTGAAGCTCTGAGCAATTCAAACGACAATAACTTTTTTCTCGGATGTCTGATTGAGTCCGTAATATATCGAGACGCTTGAAATTGAATGTGGAATCTCTGAGCCAATTCAAACGACAATAACTTTTTACTCGGATGTCTGATTGAGTCCCGTAACATATCGAGACGCTCGAAATTGAATGTTGAAGCTCTGAGCCAATTCAAACGACAATAACTTTTTACTCGGATGTCTGATTGAGTCCCGTAATATATCGAGACGCTCGAAATTGAATGTTGAAGCTCTGAGCAATTCAAACGACAATAACTTTTTCTCGGATGTCTGATTGAGTCCCGTAACATATCGAGACGCTCGAAATTGAATGTTGAACTCTGAGCCAATTCAAACGACAATAACTTTTTACTCGGATGTCTGATTGAGTCCCGTAATATATCGAGACGCTCGAAATTGAATGTTGAACTCTGAGCCAATTCAAACGACAATAACTTTTTACTCGGATGTCTGATTGAGTCCCGTAAATATCGAGACGCTCGAAATTGAATGTTGAACTCTGAGCCAATTCAAACGACAATAACTTTTTTACTCGGATGTCTGATTGAGTCCCGTAATATATCGAGACGCTCGAAATTGAATGTTGAACCTCTGAGCCAATCAAACGACAATAACTTTTTCTCGGATGTCTGATTGAGTCCCGTAACATATCGAGACGCTCGAAATTGAATGTTGAACTCTGAGCCAATTCAAACGACCATAACTTTTTACTCGGATGTCTGATTGAGTCCCGTAATATATCGAGACGCTCGAAATTGAATGTTGAACTCTGAGCCAATTCAAACGACATAACTTTTTACTCGGATGTCTGATTGAGTCCGTAATATATCGAGACGCTCGAAATTGAATGTTGAACTCTGAGCAATTCAAACGACAATAACTTTTTACTCGGATGTCTGATTGAGTCCCGTAATATATCGAGACGCTCGAAATTGAATGTTGAACCTCTGAGCCAATTCAAACGACAATAACTTTTTCTCGGATGTCTGATTGAGTCCCGTAACATATCGAGACGCTCGAAATTGAATGTTGAACTCTGAGCCAATTCAAACGACAATAACTTTTTACTCGGATGTCTGATTGAGTCCCGTAAATATCGAGACGCTCGAAATTGAATGTTGAAGCTCTGAGCCAATTCAAACGACAATAACTTTTACTCGGATGTCTGATTGAGTCCCGTAATATATCGAGACGCTCGAAATTGAATGTTGAACTCTGAGCAATTCAAACGACAATAACTTTTTACTCGGATGTCTGATTGAGTCCCGTAATATATCGAGACGCTCGAAATTGAATGTTGAACTCTGAGCCAATTCAAACGACAATAACTTTTTCTCGGATGTCTGATTGAGTCCGTAATATATCGAGACGCTCGAAATTGAATGTTGAAGCTCTGAGCCAATTCAAACGACAATAACTTTTTTCTCGGATGTCTGATTGAGTCCCGTAAATATCGAGACGCTCGAAATTGAATGTTGAAGCTCTGAGCCAATTCAAACGACAATAACTTTTTACTCGGATGTCTGATTGAGTCCGTAATATATCGAGACGCTCGAAATTGAATGTTGAAGCTCTGAGCCAATTCAAACGACAATAACTTTTTACTCGGATGTCTGATTGAGTCCCGTAATATATCGAGACGCTCGAAATTGAATGTTGAAGCTCTGAGCCAATTCAAACGACATAACTTTTTACTCGGATGTCTGATTGAGTCCGTAACATATCGAGACGCTCGAATTGAATGTTGAACTCTAGCCAATTCAAACGACAATAACTTTTTCTCGGATGTCTGATTGAGTCCCGTAACATATCGAGACGCTCGAAATTGAATGTTGAAGCTCTGAGCAATTCAAACGACATAACTTTTTTCTCGGATGTCTGATTGAGTCCGTAACATATCGAGACGCTCGAAATTGAATGTTGAACTCTGAGCCAATTCAAACGACAATAACTTTTTCTCGGATGTCTGATTGAGTCCGTACATATCGAGACGCTCGAAATTGAATGTTGAATCTTAGAAATTCAAACGACAATAATTTTTATCGGATGTTGATTGAGTCCATAACATATCGAGACGCTCGAAATTGAATGTTGAACTCTGAGCAATTCAAACGACCAATAACTTTTTACTCGGATGTCTGATTGAGTCCGTAACATATCGAGACGCTCGAAATTGAATGTTGAACTCTTAGCTAATTCAAACGACAATAACTTTTTCTCGGATGTCTGATTGAGTCCGTAATATCGAGACGCTCGAATTGAATGTTGAGCTCTGAGCCAATTCAACGACAATAACTTTTTACCGGATGTCTGATGAGTCCGTAAATATCGAGACGCTCGAATTGAATGTGAACTCTGAGCAATTCAAACGACATAACTTTTATCGGATGTCTGATTGAGTCCGTAATATATCGAGACCTCGAAATGATGTTGACTCTGAGCAATTCAACGACAATAACTTTTTACTCGGATGTCTGATTGAGTCCGTAATATCGGACGCTCGAAATGAATGTTGAACTCTGAGCCAATTCAAAGGCAATACTTTTACTCGGATGTCTGATTGAGTCCCGTACATATCGAGACGCTCGAAATTGAATGTTGAACTCTAGCCAATTCAAACGACATAACTTTTTTACTCGGATGTCTGATTGAGTCCGTTATATATCGAGACGCTCGAAATTGAATGTTGAAGCTCTGAGCAATCAACGACATAACTTTTTACTCGGATGTCTGATTGGTCCGTAATATATCGAGACGCTC
>NW_021144303.1:0-23277 GCF_004193775.1 Glycine soja
CTCTAAGAAAAGTCAAACGACAATAACTTTTAACTCGGATGTCCGATTGAGCCCTATAACATATCGAGATGCTTGAAATTGAAAACGGAAGCTCTAAGAAAAGTCAAACGACAATAACTTTTGACTCGGATGTCCGATTGAGTCCCGTAAGATATCGAGATACTCGTAATTGAAAACGGAAGCTCTGAGAAAAATCTAACGACAATAACTTTTAACTCGGATGTCTGATCGAGCCCTGTAATATATCAAGACGCTCGAAATTGAAAACGGAAGCTCTAAGAAAAGTCAAACGACAATAACTTTTAACTCGGATGTCCTATTGAGCCCGGTAATATATCGAGACTCTCGAAATTGAAAACGGAAGCTCTTAGAAAAGTCAAACGACAATAACTTTTTATCTCGGATGTCCGATTGAGCCCTATAACTTATCGAGACGCTCGAAATTGAAAACTGAAGCTCTAAGAAAAGTCAAACGAAAATAACTTTTGACTCGGATGTCCGATTGTCTCCCGTAGGATATCGAGACGCTCGTAATTGAAAACGGAAGCACTGAGAAAAATCTAACGACAATATCTTTTAACTCGGATGTCCGATTGAGCCCTGTAATATATCGAGACGCTCGAAATTGAAAACAGAAGCTCTAAGAAAAGTCAAACGACAATAACTTTTAACTCGGATGTCCGATTGAGCCCTATAACATATCGAGATGCCTGAAATTGAAAACGGAAGCTCTAAGAAAAGTCAAACGACAATAACTTTTGACTCGGATGTCCGATTGTGTCCCGTAAGATATCGAGACGCTCGTAATTGAAAACGGAAGCTCTCAGAAAAATCTAACGACAATAAATTTTCACTCGGATGTCCGATTGAGTCCCGTAGGATATCGAGACGCTCATAATTGAAAACGGAAGCTCTGAGAAAAATCAAACGACAATAACTTTTAACTCGGATGTCCGATTGAGCCTTGTAATATATCGAGACGCTCGAAATTGAAAACGGAAGCTCTTAGAAAAGTCAAACGACAATAGCATTTATCTCGGATGTCCGATTGAGCCCTATAACTTATCGAGACTCTCGAAATTGAAAACGGAAGCTCTAAGAATAGTCAAACGACAATAACTTTTAACTCGGATGTCCGATTGAGCCGTATAATATATCGAGACGCTCGAAATTGAAAACGGAAGCTCTAAGAAAAGTCAAACGACAATAACTTTTCACTCGGTTGTCCGATTGTGTCCCGTAGGATATCGAGACGCTCGTAATTGAAAACGGAAGCTCTGAGAAAAATCTAACGCCAATAACTTTTAACTCGGATGTCCGATTGAGCCCTGTAATATATCGAGACGCTCGAAATTGAAAACAGAAGCTCTAAGAAAAGTCAAACGACAATAACTTTTAACTCGGATGTCCGATTGAGCCCTATAACATATCGAGATGCCTGAAATTGAAAACGGAAGCTCTAAGAAAAGTCAAACGACAATAACTTTTAACTCGGATGTCCGATTGTGTCCCGTAAGATATCGAGACGCTCGTAATTGAAAACGGAAGCTCTCAGAAAAATCTAACGACAATAAATTTTAACTCGGATGTCTGATCGAGCCCTGTAATATATCAAGACGCTCGAAATTGAAAACGGAAGCTCTAAGAAAAGTCAAACGACAATAACTTTTAACTCGGATGTCCTATTGTGCCCTGTAATATATCGAGACTCTCGAAATTGAAAACGGAAGCTCTTAGAAAAGTCAAACGACAATAGCATTTATCTC
Source organism: Glycine soja (assembly GCF_004193775.1). Taxonomy (NCBI): domain Eukaryota; kingdom Viridiplantae; phylum Streptophyta; class Magnoliopsida; order Fabales; family Fabaceae; genus Glycine; species Glycine soja. The sequence goes on from NW_021144303.1 coordinate 1,767, forward strand.
GGATGTCCGATTGAGCCCTATAACTTATCGAGACGCTCGAAATTGAAAATGCAGGCTCTAAGAAAAGTCAAACGAAAATAACTTTTGACTCGGATGTCCGATTGTCTCCCGTAGGATATCGAGACGCTCGTAATTTAAAACGGAAGCTCTGAGAAAAATCAAACGAGAATAACTTTTAACTCGGATGTCCGATTGAGCCCTGTAATATATCGAGACGCTCGAAATTGAAAACGGAAGCTATAAGAAAAGTCAAACGACAATAACTTTTAACTCGGATGTCCGATTGAACCCTATAACATATCGAGATGCCTGAAATTGAAAACGGAAGCTCTAAGAAAAGTCAAACGACAATAACTTTTCACTCGGTTGTCCGATTGTGTCCCGTAGGATATCGAGACGCTCGTAATTGAAAACGGAAGCTCTGAGAAAAATCTAACGCCAATAACTTTTAACTCGGATGTCCGATTGAGCCCTGTAATATATCGAGATGCCTGAAATTGAAAACGGAAGCTCTAAGAAAAGTCAAACGACAATAACTTTTAACTCGGATGTCCGATTGTGTCCCGTAAGATATCGAGACGCTCGTAATTGAAAACGGAAGCTCTCAGAAAAATCTAACGACAATAACTTTTAACTCGGATGTCTGATCGAGCCCTGTAATATATCAAGACGCTCGAAATTGAAAACGGAAGCTCTAAGAAAAGTCAAACGACAATAACTTTTAACTCGGATGTCCTATTGTGCCCTGTAATATATCGAGACTCTCGAAATTGAAAACGGAAGCTCTTAGAAAAGTCAAACGACAATAGCATTTATCTCGGATGTCCGATTGAGCCCTATAACTTATCGAGACGCTCGAAATTGAAAATGCAGGCTCTAAGAAAAGTCAAACGAAAATAACTTTTGACTCGGATGTCCGATTGTCTCCCGTAGGATATCGAGACGCTCGTAATTTAAAACGGAAGCTCTGAGAAAAATCAAACGAGAATAACTTTTAACTCGGATGTCCGATTGAGCCCTGTAATATATCGAGACGCTCGAAATTGAAAACGGAAGCTATAAGAAAAGTCAAACGACAATAACTTTTAACTCGGATGTCCGATTGAGCCCTATAACATATCGAGATGCCTGAAATTGAAAACGGAAGCTCTAAGAAAAGTCAAACGACAATAACTTTTCACTCGGTTGTCCGATTGTGTCCCGTAGGATATCGAGACGCTCGTAATTGAAAACGGAAGCTCTGAGAAAAATCTAACGCCAATAACTTTTAACTCGGATGTCCGATTGAGCCCTGTAATATATCGAGACGCTCGAAATTGAAAACAGAAGCTCTAAGAAAAGTCAAACGACAATAACTTTTAACTCGGATGTCCGATTGAGCCCTATAACATATCGAGATGCTTGAAATTGAAAACGGAAGCTCTAAGAAAAGTCAAACGACAATAACTTTTGACTCGGATGTCCGATTGAGTCCCGTAAGATATCGAGATGCTCGTAATTGAAAACGGAAGCTCTGAGAAAAATCTAACGACAATAACTTTTAACTCGGATGTCTGATCGAGCCCTGTAATATATCAAGACGCTCGAAATTGAAAACGGAAGCTCTAAGAAAAGTCAAACGACAATAACTTTTAACTCGGATGTCCTATTGAGCCCGGTAATATATCGAGACTCTCGAAATTGAAAACGGAAGCTCTTAGAAAAGTCAAACGACAATAACTTTTTATCTCGGATGTCCGATTGAGCCCTATAACTTATCGAGACGCTCGAAATTGAAAACTGAAGCTCTAAGAAAAGTCAAACGAAAATAACTTTTGACTCGGATGTCCGATTGAGCCCTATAACATATCGAGATGCCTGAAATTGAAAACGGAAGCTCTAAGAAAAGTCAAACGACAATAACTTTTAACTCGGATGTCCGATTGTGTCCCGTAAGATATCGAGACGCTCGTAATTGAAAACGGAAGCTCTCAGAAAAATCTAACGACAATAACTTTTAACTCGGATGTCTGATCGAGCCCTGTAATATATCAAGACGCTCGAAATTGAAAACGGAAGCTCTAAGAAAAGTCAAACGACAATAACTTTTAACTCGGATGTCCTATTGTGCCCTGTAATATATCGAGACTCTCGAAATTGAAAACGGAAGCTCTTAGAAAAGTCAAACGACAATAGCATTTATCTCGGATGTCCGATTGAGCCCTATAACTTATCGAGACGCTCGAAATTGAAAATGCAGGCTCTAAGAAAAGTCAAACGAAAATAACTTTTGACTCGGATGTCCGATTGTCTCCCGTAGGATATCGAGACGCTCGTAATTTAAAACGGAAGCTCTGAGAAAAATCAAACGAGAATAACTTTTAACTCGGATGTCCGATTGAGCCCTGTAATATATCGAGACGCTCGAAATTGAAAACGGAAGCTATAAGAAAAGTCAAACGACAATAACTTTTAACTCGGATGTCCGATTGAGTCCTGTAATATATCGAGACGCTAGAAATTGAAAACGGAAGCTCTAAGAAAAGTCAAACGACAATAACTTTTAACTCGGATGTCCGATTGAGCCCTATAATGTATCGAGACGCTCGAAATTGAAAACGGAAGCTCTAAGAAAAGTCAAACGACAATAACTTTTGACTCGGATGTCCGATTGTGTCCCGTAGGATATCGAGACGCTCGTAATTGAATACGGAAGCTCTGAGAAAAATATAACGACAATAACTTTTAACTCGGATGTCCGATTGAGCACTGTAATATATCGAGACGCTCGAAATTGAAAACGGAAGCTCTAAGAAAAGTCAAACGACAATAACTTTTAACTCGGATGTCCGATTGAGCCCTATAATATATCGAGACGCTCGAAATTGAAAACGGAATCTCTAAGAAAAGTCAAACGACAATAACTTTTAACTCGGATGTCCGATTGAGCCCTATAATATATCGAGATGCTCGAAATCGAAAAGGAAGCTCTAAGAAAAGTCAAACGACAATAGCTTTTGACTCGGATGTCTGATTGTGTCCCGTAGGATATCGAGACGCTCGTAATTGAAAATGAAAGCTCTGAGGAAAATCTAACGACAATAACTTTTAACTCGGATGTCTGATCGAGCCGTGTAATATATCAAGACGCTCGAAATTGAAAACGGAAGCTCTAATAAAAGTCAAACGACAATAACTTTTAACTCGGATGTCCTATTGAAACCTGTAATATATCGAGACTCTCGAAATCGAAAACGGAAGCTCTAAGAAAAGTCAAACGACAATAACTTTTGACTCGGATGTCCGATTGTGTCCCGTAAGATATCGAGACGCTCGTAATTGAAAACGGAAGCTCTGAGAAAAATCTAACGACAATAACTTTTAACTCGAATGTCTGATCGAGCCCTGTAATATATCAAGACGCTCGAAATTGAAAACGGAAGCTCTAAGAAAAGTCAAACGACAATAACTTTTAACTCGGATGTCCTATTGAGCCCTGTAATATATCGAGACTCTCGAAATTGAAAACGGAAGCTTTTAGAAAAGTCAAACGACAATATCTTTTAACTCGGATGTCCGATTAAGCCCTATTATATATCGAGACGCTTGAAATTGAAAACGGAAGCTCTAAGAAAAGTCAAACGAAAATAACTTTTGACTCGGATGTCAGATTGTGTCCCGTAGGATATCGAGACGCTCGTAATTTAAAACGGAAGCTCTGAGAAAAATCTAACGACAATAACTTTTAACTCGGATTTCCGATTGAGCCCTGTAATATATCGAGACGCTCGAAATTGAAAACGGAAGCTCTAAGAAAAGTCAAACGACAATAACTTTTAACTCGGATGTCTGATCGAGCCCTGTAATATATCAAGACGCTCGAAAATGAAAACTGAAGCTCTAAGCAAATTCAAACGACAATAACTTTTGACTCGGATGTCCGATTGTGTCCCGTAGGATATCGAGACGCTCGTAATTCAAAACAGAAGCTCTGAGAAAAATCAAACGACAATAACTTTTAACTCGGATGTCCGATTGAGCCCTGTAATATATCGAGACGCTCGAAATTGAAAACAGAAGCTCTAAGAAAAGTCAAACGACAATAACTTTTAACTCAGATGTCCGATTGAGCCCTATAACATATCGAGATGCTTGAAATTGAAAACGGAAGCTCTAAGAAAAGTCAAACGACAATAACTTTTGACTCGGATGTCCGATTGTGTCCCGTAGGATATCGAGACGCTCGTAATTTAAAACGGAAGCTCTGAGAAAAATCTAACAACAATAACGTTTAACTCGGATGTCTGATCGAGCCCTGTAATATATCAGGACGCTCGAAAATGAAAACTGAAGCTCTAAGCAAATTCAAACGACAATAACTTTTGACTCGGATGTCCGATTGTGTCCCGTAGGATATCGAGACGCTCGTAATTCAAAACAGAAGCTCTGAGAAAAATCAAACGACAATAACTTTTAACTCGGATGTCTGATCGAGCCCTGTAATATATCGAGACGCTCGAAATTGAAAACGGAAACTCTAAGAAAAGTCAAACGACAATAACTTTTAACTCGGATGTCCGATTGAGCCTATAATATATCGAGACGCTCGAAATTGAAAACGGAAGCTCTAAGAAAAGTCAAACGAAATAACTTTTAACTCGGATGTCCGATTGAGTCTCGTAATATATCGAGACGCTCGTAATTTAAAACTGAAGCTCTGAGCAAATTCAAATGACAATAACTTTTGACTCGGATATCCGATTGAGTCCCGTAATATATCGAGACGCTCGTAATTGAAAACAGAAGCTCTGAGAAAAATCTAACAACAATAACTTTTAACTCGGATGTCTGATCGAGCCCTGTAATATATCAAGACGCTCGAAAATGAAAACTAAAGCTCTAAGCAAATTCAAACGACAATAACTTTTGACTAGGATGTCCGATTGTGTCCCGTAGGATATCGAGACGCTCGTAATTGAAAACAGAAGCTCTGAGTAAATTCGAACGACAATAAATTTTCACTCGGATGTCCGATTGAGTCCCGTAGGATATCGAGACGCTCATAATTGAAAACGGAAGCTCTGAGAAAAATCAAACGACAATAACTTTTAACTCGGATGTCCGATTGAGCCCTGTAATATATCGAGACGCTCGAAATTGAAAACGGAAGCTCTAAGAAAAGTCAAACGACAATAACTTTTGACTCGGATGTCCGATTGAGTCCCGTAGGATATCGAGTCGCTCGTAATTGAAAACGAAAGCTTTGAGAAAAATCAAACGACAATAACTTTTAACTCGGATGTTCGATTGAGCCCTGTAATATATCGAGACGCTCAAAATTGAAAACGGAAGCTCTAAGAATAGTCAAACGACAATAACTTTTAACTCAGATGTCCGATTGAGCCGTATAATATATCGAGACGCTCGAAATTGAAAACGGAAGCTCTAAGAAAAGTCAAACGACAATAACTTTTGACTCGGTTGTCCGATTGTGTCCCGTAGGATATCGAGACGCTCGTAATTGAAAACGGAAGCTCTGAGAAAAATCTAACGCCAATAACTTTTAACTCGGATGTCCGATTGAGCCCTGTAATATATCGAGACGCTCGAAATTGAAAACAGAAGCTCTAAGAAAAGTCAAACGACAATAACTTTTAACTCGGATGTCCGATTGAGCCCTATAACATATCGAGATGCTTGAAATTGAAAACGGAAGCTCTAAGAAAAGTCAAACGACAATAACTTTTGACTCGGATGTCCGATTGTGTCCCGTAAGATATCGAGACGCTCGTAATTGAAAACGGAAGCTCTGAGAAAAATCTAACGACAATAACTTTTAACTCGGATGTCTGATCGAGCCCTGTAATATATCAAGACGCTCGAAATTGAAAACGGAAGCTCTAAGAAAAGTCAAACGACAATAACTTTTAACTCGGATGTCCTATTGTGCCCTGTAATATATCGAGACTCTCGAAATTGAAAACGGAAGCTCTTAGAAAAGTCAAACGACAATAACTTTTATCTCGGATGTCCGATTGAGCCCTATAACTTATCGAGACGCTCGAAATTGAAAACGGAAGCTCTAAGAAAAGTCAAACGAAAATAACTTTTGACTCGGATGTCCGATTGTCTCCGTAGGATATCGAGACGCTCGTAATTTAAAACGAAAGCTCTGAGAAAAATCAAACGACAATAACTTTTAACTCGGATGTCCGATTGAGCCCTGTAATATATCGAGACGCTCGAAATTGAAAACCGAAGCTATAAGAAAAGTCAAACGACAATAACTTTTAACTCGGATGTCCGATTGAGTCCTGTAGTATATCGAGACGCTAGAAATTGAAAACGGAAGCTCTAAGAAAAGTCAAACGACAATAACTTTTAACTCGGATGTCCGATTGAGCCCTATAATATATCGAGACGCTCGAAATTGAAAACGGAAGCTCTAAGAAAAGTCAAACGACAATAACTTTTGACTCGGATGTCCGATTGTGTCCCGTAGGATATCGAGACGCTCGTAATTGAAAACGGAAGCTCTGAGAAAAATATAACGACAATAACTTTTAACTCGGATGTCCGATTGAGCACTGTAATATATCGAGACGCTCGAAATTGAAAACGGAAGCTCTAAGAAAAGTCAAACGACAATAACTTTTAACTCGGATGTCCGATTGAGCCCTATAATATATCGAGACGCTCAAAATTGAAAACGTAATCTCTAAGAAAAGTCAAACGACAATAACTTTTAACTCGGATGTCCGATTGAGCCCTATAATATATCGAGATGCTCGAAATCGAAAAAGGAAGCTCTAAGAAAAGTCAAACGACAATAGCTTTTGACTCGGATGTCTGATTGTCTCTCGTAGGATATCGAGACGCTCGTAATTGAAAACGGAAGCTCGAAGAAAAGTCAAACGACAATAACTTTTAACTCGGATGTCCGATTGAGCCCTATAATATATTGAGATGCTCGAAATCAAAAAAGTAAGCTCTAAGAAAAGTCAAACGACAATAGCTTTTGACTCGGATGTCTGATTGTCTCCCGTAGGATATCGAGACGCTCGTAATTGAAAACGGAAGCTCTGAGAAAATCTAACGACAATAACTTTTAACTCGGATGTCTGATCGAGCCGTGTAATATATCAAGACGCTCGAAATTGAAAACGGAAGCTCTAAGAAAAGTCAAACGACAATAACTTTTAACTCGGATTTCCTATTGAAACCTGTAATATATCGAGACTCTGAAATTGAAAACGGAAGCTCTAAGAAAAGTCAAACGACAATAACTTTTGACTCGGATGTCCGATTGTGTCCCGTAAGATATCGAGACGCTCGTAATTGAAAACGGAAGCTCTGAGAAAAATCTAACGACAATAACTTTTAACTCGGATGTCTGATCGAGCCCTGTAATATATCAAGACGCTCGAAATTGAAAACGGAAGCTCTAAGAAAAGTCAAACGACAATAACTTTTAACTCGGATGTCTGATCGAGCCCTGTAATATATCAGACGCTCGAAATTAAAACGAAGCTCTAGAAATTCAACGACAATAAATTTTCACTCGGATGTCCGATTGAGTCCCGTAGGATATCGAGACGCTCATAATTGAAAACGGAAGCTCTGAGAAAAATCAAACGACAATAACTTTTAACTCGGATGTCCGATTGAGCCCTGTAATATATCGAGACGCTCGAAATTGAAAACGGAAGCTCTAAGAAAAGTCAAACGACAATAACTTTTGACTCGGATGTCCGATTGTGTCCCGTAGGATATCGAGACGCTCGTAATTGAAAACGGAAGCTCTGAGAAAAATCAAACGACAATAACTTTTAACTCGGATGTCCGATTGAGCCCTGTAATATATCGAGACGCTCGAAATTGAAAACGGAAGCTCTAAGAATAGTCAAACGACAATAACTTTTAACTCGGATGTCCGATTGAGCCGTATAATATATCGAGACGCTCGAAATTGAAAACGGAAGCTCTAAGAAAAGTCAAACGACAATAACTTTTGACTCGGTTGTCCGATTGTGTCCCGTAGGATATCGAGACGCTCGTAATTGAAAACGGAAGCTCTGAGAAAAATCTAACGCCAATAACTTTTAACTCGGATGTCCGATTGAGCCCTGTAATATATCGAGACGCTCGAAATTGAAAACAGAAGCTCTAAGAAAAGTCAAACGACAATAACTTTTAACTCGGATGTCCGATTGAGCCCTATAACATATCGAGATGCTTGAAATTGAAAACGGAAGCTCTAAGAAAAGTCAAACGACAATAACTTTTGACTCGGATGTCCGATTGAGTCCCGTAAGATATCGAGACGCTCGTAATTGAAAACGGAAGCTCTGAGAAAAATCTAACGACAATAACTTTTAACTCGGATGTCTGATCGAGCCCTATAATATATCAAGACGCTCGAAATTGAAAACGGAAGCTCTAAGAAAAGTCAAACGACAATAACTTTTAACTCGGATGTCCTATTGAGCCCTGTAATATATCGAGACTCTCGAAATTGAAAACGGAAGCTCTTAGAAAAGTCAAACGACAATAACTTTTGACTCGGTTGTCCGATTGTGTCCCGTAAGATATCGAGACGCTCGTAATTGAAAACGGAAGCTCTGAGAAAAATCTAACGACAATAACTTTTGACTCGGATGTCCGATTGTGTCCTTTAGGATATCGAGACGCTCGTAATTGAAAACGGAAGCTCTGAGAAAAATATAACGACAATAACTTTTAACTCGGATGTCCGATTGAGCACTGTAATATATCGAGACGCTCGAAATTGAAAACGGAAGCTCTAATAAAAGTCAAACGACTATAACTTTTAACTCGGATGTCCGATTGTGCCCTATAATATATCGAGACGCTCGAAATTGAAAACGGAATCTCTAAGAAAAGTCAAACGACAATAACTTTTAACTCGGATGTCCGATTTAGCCCTATAATATATCGAGATGCTCAAAATCGAAAAGGAAGTTCTAAGAAAAGTCAAACGACAATACTTTTGACTCGGATGTCTGATTGTCTCCCGTAGGATATCGAGACGCTCGTAATTGAAAATGGAAGCTCTGAGGAAAATCTAACGAGAATAACTTTTAACTCGGATGTCTGATCGAGCCGTGTAATATATCAAGACGCTCGAAATTGAAAACGGAAGCTCTAATAAAAGTCAAACGACAATAACTTTTAACTCGGATGTCCTATTGAAACCTGTAATATATCGAGACTCTCGAAATCGAAAACGGAAGCTCTAAGAAAAGTCAAACGACAATAACTTTTGACTCGGATGTCCGATTGTGTCCCGTAAGATATCGAGACGCTCGTAATTGAAAACGGAAGCTCTGAGAAAAATCTAACGACAATAACTTTTGACTCGGATGTCCGATTGTGTCCTTTAGGATATCGAGACGCTCGTAATTGAAAACGGAAGCTCTGAGAAAAATATAACGACAATAACTTTTAACTCGGATGTCCGATTGAGCACTGTAATATATCGAGACGCTCGAAATTGAAAACGGAAGCTCTAAGAAAAGTCAAACGACAATAACTTTTAACTCGGATGTCCGATTGAGCCCTATAATATATCGAGACGCTCGAAATTGAAAACGGAATCTCTAAGAAAAGTCAAACGACAATAACTTTTAACTCGGATGTCCGATTGTGCCCTATAATATATCGAGATGCTCAAAATCGAAAAAGGAAGCTCTAAGAAAAGTCAAACGACAATAGCTTTTGACTCGGATGTCTGATTGTCTCCCGTAGGATATCGAGACGCTCGTAATTGAAAATGGAAGCTCTGAGGAAAATCTAACGACAATAACTTTTAACTCGGATGTCTGATCGAGCCGTGTAATATATCAAGACGCTCGAAATTGAAAACGGAAGCTCTAATAAAAGTCAAACGACAATAACTTTTAACTCGGATGTCCTATTGAAACCTGTAATATATCGAGACTCTCGAAATCGAAAACGGAAGCTCTAAGAAAAGTCAAACGACAATAACTTTTGACTCGGATGTCCGATTGTGTCCCGTAAGATATCGAGACGCTCGTAATTGAAAACGGAAGCTCTGAGAAAAATCTAACGACAATAACTTTTAACTCGAATGTCTGATCGAGCCCTGTAATATATCAAGACGCTCGAAATTGAAAACGGAAGCTCTAAGAAAAGTCAAACGACAATAACTTTTAACTCGGATGTCCTATTGAGCCCTGTAATATATCGAGACTCTCGAAATTGAAAACGGAAGCTCTTAGAAAAGTCAAACGACAATAACTTTTATCTCGGATGTCCGATTGAGCCCTATAACATATCGAGACGCTCGAAATTGAAAACGGAAGCTCTGAGTAAATTCGAACGACAATAAATTTTCACTCGGATGTCCGATTGAGTCCCGTAGGATATCGAGACGCTCATAATTGAAAACGGAAGCTCTGAGAAAAATCTAACGAGAATAACTTTTAAGTCGGATGTCCGATTGAGCCGTATAATATATCGAGACGCTCGAAATTGAAAACGGAAGCTCTAAGAAAAGTCAAACGACAATAACTTTTGACTCGGATGTCCGATTGTGTCCCGTAGGATATCGAGACGCTCGTAATTTAAAACGGAAGCTCTGAGTAAATTCAAACGAAAATAACTTTTGACTCGGATGTCCTATTGTGTCCCGTAGGATATCGACACCCTCATAATTGAAAACGGAAGCTCTGAGAAAAATCTAACGACAATATCTTTTAACTCGGATGTCCGATTAAGCCCTATTATATATCGAGACGCTCGAAATTGAAAACGGAAGCTCTAAGAATAGTCAAACGACAATAACTTTTAACTCGGATGTCCGATTGAGCCGTATAATATATCGAGACGCTCGAAATTGAAAACGGAAGCTCTAAGAAAAGTCAAACGACAATAACTTTTGACTCGGATGTCCGATTGTGTCCCGTAGGATATCGAGACGCTCGTAATTGAAAACGGAAGCTCTGAGAAAAATCTAACGCCAATAACTTTTAACTCGGATGTCCGATTGAGCCCTGTAATATATCGAGACGCTCGAAATTGAAAACAGAAGCTCTAAGAAAAGTCAAACGACAATAACTTTTAACTCGGATGTCCGATTGAGCCCTGTAATATATCGAGACGCTCGAAATTGAAAACGGAAGCTCTAAGAAAAGTCAAACGACAATAACTTTTGACTCGGATGTCCGATTGAGTCTCGTAATATACCGAGACGCTCGTAATTGAAAACAGAACCTCTGAGAAATTCAAACGACAATAACTTTTCACTCGGATGTCCAATTGAGTCCCGTAGGATATCGAGACGCTCGTAATTGAAAACGGAATCTCTGAGAAAAATCAAACGACAATAACTTTTAACTCGGATGTCTGATCGAGCCCTTTAATATATCAGACGCTCGAAATTGAAAACGAAAGCTCTAAGAAAAGTCAAACGACAATAACTTTTAACTCGGATGTCCGATTAAGCCCTATAATATATCGAGACGCTTGAAATTGAAAACGGAAGCTCTAAGAAAAGTCAAACGACAATGACTTTTGACTCGGAGGTCCGATTGTGTCCCGTAGGATATCGAGACGCTCGTAATTGAAAACGGAAACTCTGAGAAAAATCAAACGACAATAACTTTTAACTCGGATGTCCGATTGAGTCCCGTAGGATATCGAGACGCTCATAATTGAAAATGGAAGCTCTGAGAAAAATCAAACGACAATAACTTTTAACTCGGATGTCCGATTGAGCCCTGTAATATATCGAGACGCTCGAAATTGAAAACGGAAGCTCTAAGAAAAGTCAAACGACAATAACTTTTGACTCGGATGTCCGATTGTGTCCCGTAGGATATCGAGACGCTCGTAATTTAAAACGGAAGCTCTGAGTAAATTCAAACGACAATAACTTTTCACTCGGATGTCCGATTGAGTCCCGTAGGATATCGAGACGCTCGTAATTGAAAACGAAAGCTTTGAGAAAAATCAAACGACAATAACTTTTAACTCGGATGTTCGATTGAGCCCTGTAATATATCGAGACGCTCAAAATTGAAAACAGAAGCTCTAAGAATAGTCAAACGACAATAACTTTTAACTCGGATGTCCGATTGAGCCGTATAATATATCGAGACGCTCGAAATTGAAAACGGAAGCTCTAAGAAAAGTCAAACGACAATAACTTTTGACTCGGTTGTCCGATTGTGTCCCGTAGGATATCGAGACGCTCGTAATTGAAAACGGAAGCTCTGAGAAAAATATAACGACAATAACTTTTAACTCGGATGTCCGATTGAGCACTGTATTATATCGAGACGCTCGAAATTGAAAACGGATGCTCTAAGAAAAGTCAAACGACTATAACTTTTAACTCGGATGTCCTATTGAGCCCTGTAATATATCGAGACTCTCGAAATTGAAAATGAAAGCTCTTAGAAAAGTCAAACGACAATAACTTTTAACTCGGATGTCCGATTGAGCCCTATAATATATCGAGACGCTCGAAATTGAAAACGGAAGCTCTAAGAAAAGTCAAACGACAATAACTTTTGACTCGGATGTCCGATTGTGTCCCGTAGGATATCGAGACGCTCGTAATTGAAAACGGAAACTCTGAGAAAAATATAATGACAATAACTTTTAACTCGGATGTCCGATTGAGCCCTATAATATATCGAGACGCTCGGAATTGAAAACGGAATCTCTAAGAAAAGTCAAACGACAATAACTTTTCACTCGGATGTCCGATTGAGCCCTATAATATATCGAGATGCTCGAAATAAAAAACGGAAGGTCTAAGAAAAGTCAAACGACAATAGCTTTTGACTCGGATGTCTGATTGTGTCCCGTAGGATATCGAGACGCTCGTAATTGCAAACGGAAGCTCTGACAAAAATCTAACGACAATAACTTTTAACTCGGATGTCTGATCGAGCCATGTAATATATCAAGACGCTCGAAATTGAAAGCGGAAGCTCTATGAAAAGTCAAATGACAATAACTTTTAACTCGGATGTCCTATTGAGCCCTGTAATATATCGAGACGCTCGAAATTGAAAACGGAAGCTCTAAGAAAAGTCAAACGAAAATAACTTTTGACTCGGATGTCCGATTGAGTCTCGTAATATACCGAGACGCTCGTAATTGAAAACAGAACCTCTGAGTAAATTCAAACGACAATAACTTTTCACTCGGATGTCCAATTGAGTCCCGTAGGATATCGAGACACTCGTAATTGAAAACGGAATCTCTGAGAAAAATCAAACGACAATAACTTTTAACTCGGATCTCTGATCGAGCCCTTTAATATATCAAGACGCTCGAAATTGAAAACGAAAGCTCTAAGAAAAGTCAAACGACAATAACTTTTAACTCGGATGTCCGATTAAGCCCTATAATATATCGAGACGCTCGAAATTGAAAACGGAATCTCTAAGAAAAGTCAAACGACAATGACTTTTGACTCGGAGGTCCGATTGTGTCCCGTAGGATATCGAGACGCTCGTAATTGAAAACGGAAACTCTGAGAAAAATCAAACGACAATAACTTTTAACTCGGATGTCCGATTGAGTCCCGTAGGATATCGAGACGCTCATAATTGAAAATGGAAGCTCTGAGAAAAATCAAACGACAATAACTTTTAACTCGGATGTCCGATTGAGCCCTGTAATATATCGAGACGCTCGAAATTGAAAACGGAAGCTCTAAGAAAAGTCAAACGACAATAACTTTTGACTCGGATGTCCGATTGTGTCCCGTAGGATATCGAGACGCTCGTAATTTAAAACGGAAGCTCTGAGTAAATTCAAACGACAATAACTTTTCACTCGTATGTCCGATTGAGTCCCGTAGGATATCGAGACGCTGGTAATTGAAAACGAAAGCTTTGAGAAAAATCAAACGACAATAACTTTTAACTGGGATGTTCGACTGAGCCCGGAAATATATCGAGACGCTCAAAATTGAAAAAAGAAGCTCTAAGAATAGTCAAACGACAATAACTTTTAACTCGGATGTCCGATTGAGCCGTATAATATATCGAGACGCTCGAAATTGAAAACGGAAGCTCTAAGAAAAGTCAAACGACAATAACTTTTGACTCGGTTGTCCGATTGTGTCCCGTAGGATATCGAGACGCTCGTAATTGAAAACGGAAGCTCTGAGAAAAATATAACGACAATAACTTTTAACTCGGATGTCCGATTGAGCACTGTATTATATCGAGACGCTCGAAATTGAAAACGGAAGCTCTAAGAAAAGTCAAACGACTATAACTTTTAACTCGGATGTCCTATTGAGCCCTGTAATATATCGAGACTCTCAAAATTGAAAATGAAAGCTCTTAGAAAAGTCAAACGACAATAACTTTTAACTCGGATGTCCGATTGAGCCCTATAATATATCGAGACGCTCGAAATTGAAAACGGAAGCTCTAAGAAAAGTCAAACGACAATAACTTTTGACTCGGATGTCCGATTGTGTCCCGTAGGATATCGAGACGCTCGTAATTGAAAACGGAAACTCTGAGAAAAATATAATGACAATAACTTTTAACTCGGATGTCCGATTGAGCCCTATAATATATCGAGACGCTCGAAATTGAAAACGGAATCTCTAAGAAAAGTCAAACGACTATAACTTTTAACTCGGATGTCCTATTGAGCCCTGTAATATATCGAGACGCTCGAAATTGAAAACGGAAGCTCTAAGAAAAGTCAAACGAAAATAACTTTTGACTCGGATGTCCGATTGAGTCTCGTAATATACCGAGACGCTCGTAATTGAAAACAGAACCTCTGAGAAAAATCAAACGACAATAACTTTTAACTCGGATCTCTGATCGAGCCCTTTAATATATCAAGACGCTCGAAATTGAAAACGAAAGCTCTAAGAAAAGTCAAACGACAATAACTTTTAACTCGGATGTCCGATTAAGCCCTATAATATATCGAGACGCTCGAAATTGAAAACGGAAGCTCTAAGAAAAGTCAAACGACAATGACTTTTGACTCGGAGGTCCGATTGTGTCCCGTAGGATATCGAGACGCTCGTAATTGAAAACGGAAACTCTGAGAAAAATCAAACGACAATAACTTTTAACTCGGATGTCTGATCGAGCCCTTTAATATATCAAGATGCTCGAAATTGAAAACTGAAGCTCTAAGCAAATTCAAACGACAATAACTTTTGACTCGGAGGTCCGATTGTGTCCCGTAGGATATCGAGACGCTCGAAATTGAAAACGGAAGCTCTAAGAAAAGTCAAACGACAATAACTTTTAACTCGGATGTCTGATCGAGCCCTTTAATATATCAAGACGCTCGAAATTGAAAACGGAAGCTCTAAGAAAAGTCAAACGACAATAACTTTTAACTCGGATGTCCGATTAAGCCCTATAATATATCGAGACGCTCGAAATTGAAAACGGAAGCTCTAAGAAAAGTCAAACGACAATAACTTTTGACTCGGAGGTCCGATTGTGTCCCGTAGGATATCGAGACGCTCGTAATTGAAAACGGAAGCTCTGAGAAAAATCAAACGACAATAACTTTTAACTCGGATGTCTGATCGAGCCCTTTAATATATCAAGACACTCGAAATTGAAAACGGAAGCTCTACGAAAAGTCAAACGACAGTAACTTTTAACTCGGATGTCCGATTAAGCCCTATAATATATCGAGACGCTCGAAATTGAAAACGGAAGCTCTAAGAAAAGTCAAATGACAATAACTTTTGACTCGGATGTCCGATTGAGTCTCGTAATATACCGAGACGCTCGTAATTGAAAACAGAACCTCTGAGTAAATTCAAACGACAATAACTTTTCACTCGGATTTTCGATTGAGTCCCGTAGGATATCGAGACGCTCGTAATTGAAAACGGAAGCTCTGAGAAAAATCAAACGACAATAATTTTTAACTCGGATGTCTGATCGAGCCCTTTAATATATCAAGACGCTCGAAATTGAAAACTGAAGCTCTAAGCAAATTCAAACGACAATAACTTTTGACTCGGATGTCCGATTGTGTCCCGTAGGATATCGAGACGCTCGTAATTGAAAACGGAAGCTCTGAGAAAAATCTAACGACAATAACTTTTAACTCGGATGTCCGATTGAGCCCTGTAATATATCGAGACACTCGAAATTGAAAACGGAAGCTCTAAGAAAAGTCAAACGACAATAACTTTTGACTCGGATGTCCGATTGTGTCGCGTAGGATATCGAGACGCTCGTAATTGAAAACGGAAGCTCTGAGAAAAATCGAACGACAATAACTTTTAACTCGGATGTCCAATTGAGCCCTGTAATATATCGAGACGCTCGAAATTGAAAACGGAAGCTCTAAGAAAAGTCAAACGACAATAACTTTTGACTCGGATGTCCGATTGAGTCTCGTAATATACCGAGACGCTCGTAATTGAAAACAGAACCTCTGAGTAAATTCAAACGACAATAACTTTTCACTCGGATGTCCGATTGAGTCCCGTAAGATATCGAGACGCTCGTAATTGAAAACGGAAGCTCTGAGAAAAATCTAACGACAATATCTTTTAACTCGGATGTCCGATTAAGCCCTATTATATATCGAGACGCTTGAAATTGAAAACGGAAGCTCTAAGAAAAGTCAAACGAAAATAACTTTTGACTCGGATGTCAGATTGTGTCCCGTAGGATATCGAGACGCTCGTAATTTAAAACGGAAGCTCTGAGAAAAATCTAACGACAATAACTTTTAACTCGGATTTCCGATTGAGCCCTGTAATATATCGAGACGCTGGAAATTGAAAACGGAAGCTCTAAGAAAAATCAAACGACAATAACTGTTAACTCGGATCTCTGATCGAGCCCTTTAATATATCAAGACGCTCGAAATTGAAAACGAAAGCTCTAAGAAAAGTCAAACGACAATAACTTTTAACTCGGATGTCCGATTAAGCCCTATAATATATCGAGACGCTCGAAATTGAAAACGGAAGCTCTAAGAAAAGTCAAACGTCAATGACTTTTGACTCGGAGGTCCGATTGTGTCCCGTAGGATATCGAGACGCTCGTAATTGAAAACGGAAGCTCTGAGAAAAATCAAACGACAATAACTTTTAACTCGGATGTCTGATCGAGCCCTTTAATATATCAAGATGCTCGAAATTGAAAACTGAAGCTCTAAGCAAATTCAAACGACAATAACTTTTGACTTGGAGGTCCGATTGTGTCCCGTAGGATATCGAGACGCTCGAAATTGAAAACGGAAGCTCTAAGAAAAGTCAAACGTCAATAACTTTTGACTCGGAGGTCCGATTGTGTCCCGTAGGATATCGAGACGCTCATAATTGAAAACGGAAGCTCTGAGAAAAATCAAACGACAATAACTTTTAACTCGGATGTCTGATCGAGCCCTTTAATATATCAAGACACTCGAAATTGAAAACGGAAGCTCTACGAAAAGTCAAACGACAATAACTTTTAACTCCGATGTCCGATTAAGCCCTATAATATAGCGAGAGGTTCGAAATTGAAAACGGAAGCTCTAAGAAAAGTCAAACGACAATAACTTTTGACTCGGATGTCCGATTGAGTCTCTAAATATACCGAGACGCTCATAATTGAAAACAAAACCTCTGAATAAATTCAAACGACAATAACTTTTCACTCGAATTTCCAATTGAGTCCCGTAGGATATCGAGACGCTCGTAATTGAAAACGGAAGCTCTGAGAAAAATCAAACGACAATAATTTTTAACTCGGATGTCTGATCGAGCCCTTTAATATATCAAGACGCTCGAAATTGAAAACTGAAGCTCTAAGCAAATTCAAACGACAATAACTTTTGACTCGGATGTCCGATTGTGTCCCGTAGGATATCGAGACGCTCGTAATTGAAAACGGAAGCTCTGAGAAAAATCAAACGACAATAACTTTTATCTCGGATCTCTGATCGAGCCCTTTAATATATCAAGACGCTCGAAATTGAAAACGAAAGCTCTAAGAAAAGTCAAACGACAATAACTTTTAACTCGGATGTCCGATTAAGCCCTATAATATATCGAGACGCTCGAAATTGAAAACGGAAGCTCTGAGAAAAATCAAACGACAATAACTTTTAACTCGGATGTCTGATCGAGCCCTTTAATATATCAAGATGCTCGAAATTGAAAACTGAAGCTCTAAGCAAATTCAAACGACAATAACTTTTCACTCGAATTTCCAATTGAGTCCCATAGGATATCGAGACGCTCGTAATTGAAAACGGAAGCTCTGAGAAAAATCAAACGACAATAACTTTTAACTCGGATGTCTGATCGAGCCCTTTAATATATCAAGATGCTCGAAATTGAAAACTGAAGCTCTAAGCAAATTCAAACGACAATAACTTTTGACTCAGAGGTACGATTGTGTCCCGTAGGATATCGAGACGCTCGAAATTGAAAACGGAAGCTCTAAGAAAAGTCAAACGACAATAACTTTTGACTCGGAGGTCCGATTGTGTCCCGTAGCATATCGAGACGCTCGTAATTGAAAACGGAAGCTCTGAGAAAAATCAAATGACAATAACTTTTAACTCGGATGTCTGATCGAGCCGTGTAATATATCAAGACGCTCGAAATTGAAAACGGAAGCTCTATGAAAAGTCAAACGACAATAACTTTTGACTCGGATGTCCGATTGTGTCCCGTAGGATATCGAGACGCTCGAAATTTAAAACTGAAGCTCTAAGAAAAGTCAAACGACAATAACTTTTGACTCGGAGGTCCGATTGTGTCCCGTAGGATATCGAGACGCTCGTAATTGAAAACGGAAGCTCTGAGAAAAATCAAACGACAATAATTTTTAACTCGGATGTCTGATCGAGCCCTTTAATATATCAAGACGCTCGAAATTGAAAACTGAAGCTCTAAGCAAATTCAAACGACAATAACTTTTGACTCGGATGTCCGATTGTGTCCCGTAGGATATCGAGACGCTCGTAATTGAAAACGGAAGCTTTGAGAAAAATCAAACGACAATAACATTTATCTCGGATCTCTGATCGAGCCCTTTAATATATCAAGACGCTCGAAATTGAAAACGAAAGCTCTAAGAAAAGTCAAACGACAATAACTTTTAACTCGGATGTCCGATTAAGCCCTATAATATATCGAGACGCTCGAAATTGAAAACGGAAGCTCTAAGAAAAGTCAAACGACAATAACTTTTGACTCGATGTCCGATTGTGTCCTGTAGGATATTGAGACGCTCGTAATTGAAAACATAAGCTCTAAGTATATTCAAACGACAATAACTTTTCACTCGGATGTCCGATTGAGTCCCGTAGGATATCGAGGCGCTCGTAATTGAAAATGGAAGCTCTGAGAAAAATCAAACGACAATAACTTTTAACTCGGATGTCCGATTGAGCCCTGTAATATATCGAGACGCTCGAAATTGAAACGGAAGCTCTAAGAAAAGTCAAACGACAATAACTTTTAACTCAGATGTTCGATTGAGCCCTATGATATATCGAGACGCTCGAAATTGAAAACGGAAGCGTTAAGAAAAGTCAAACGACAATAACGTTTGATTCGGTTGTCCGAATAAGTCTCGTAATATATCGAGACGCTCGTAATTGAAAATGGAAGCTCTAAGAAAAGTTAAACGAGGATAACTTTTGACTCGGATGTCCGATTGTGTCCCGTAGGATATCGAGACGCTCGTAATTGAAAACGGACGCTCAGAAAAAAATCAAGCAACAATAACTTTTAACTCGGATGTCTGATCGAGCCCTTTAATATATCAAGATGCTCGAAATTGAAAACTGAAGCTCTAAGCAAATTCAAACGACAATAACTTTTCACTCGAATTTCCAATTGAGTCCCATAGGATATCGAGACGCTCGTAATTGAAACGGAAGCTCTGAGAAAAATCAAACGACAATAACTTTTAACTCGGATGTCTGATCGAGCCCTTTAATATATCAAGATGCTCGAAATTGAAAACTGAAGCTCTAAGCAAATTCAAACGACAATAACTTTTGACTCAGAGGTACGATTGTGTCCCGTAGGATATCGAGACGCTCGAAATTGAAAATGGAAGCTCTAAGAAAAGTCAAACGACAATAACTTTTGACTCGGAGGTCCGATTGTGTCCCGTAGCATATCGAGACGCTCGTAATTGAAAACGGAAGCTCTGAGAAAAATCAAACGACAATAACTTTTAACTCGGATGTCTGATCGAGCCCTTTAATATATCAAGACACTCGAAATTGAAACGGAAGCTCTACGAAAAAGTCAAACGACAATAACTTTTAACTCCGATGTCCGATTAAGCCCTATAATATAGCGAGAGGCTCGAAATTGAAACGGAAGCTCTAAGAAAAGTCAAACGACAATAACTTTTGACTCGGATGTCCGATTGTGTCCTGTAGGATATTGAGACGCTCGTAATTGAAAACATAAGCTCTAAGTATATTCAAACGACAATAACTTTTCACTCGGATGTCCGATTGAGTCCCGTAGGATATCGAGGCGCTCGTAATTGAAAATGGAAGCTCTGAGAAAAATCAAACGACAATAACTTTTAACTCGGATGTCCGATTGAGCCCTGTAATATATCGAGACGCTCGAAATTGAAAACGGAAGCTCTAAGAAAAGTCAAACGACAATAACTTTTTAACTCAGATGTTCGATTGAGCCCTATGATATATCGAGACGCTCGAAATTGAAAACGGAAGCGTTAAGAAAAGTCAAACGACAATAACGTTTGACTCGGTTGTCCGATTAAGTCTCGTAATATATCGAGACGCTCGTAATGAAAATGGAAGCTCTAAGAAAAGTTAAACGAGGATAACTTTTGACTCGGATGTCCGATTGTGTCCCGTAGGATATCGAGACGCTCGTAATTGAAAACGGACGCTCTGAAAAAAATCAAGCAACAATAACTTTTAACTCGGATGTCCGATTGAGCCCTGCAATATATCGAGACGCTCGAAATTGAAAACGGAAGCTCTAAGAAAAGTCAAACAACAATAACTTTTAACTCGGATGTCCGATTGAGCCCTATAATATATCGAGACGCTCGAAATTGAAAACGGAAGCTCTAGGAAAAGTCAAACGACAATAACTTTTGACTCGGATGTCCGATTGAGTCTCGGAATATATCGAGACGCTCGTAATTGAAAACGGAAGCTCTGAGAAAAGTTAAACGACAATAACATATCACTCGGAGGTCCAATTGTGTCCCGTAGGATATCGAGACGCTCGTAATTGAAAACGGAAGCTCTGAGAAAAATCTAACAACAATAACTTTTAACTCGGATGTCTGATCGAGCCCTGTAATATATCAAGACGCTCGAAATTGAAAACTAAAGCTCTAAGCAAATTCAAACGATAATAACTTTTGAGTCGGATGTTCGATTGTGTCCTGTAGGATATCGAGACGCTCGTAATTGAAAACGGAAGCTCTGAGAAAAATCTAACGACAATAACTTTTAACTCGGATGTCTGATCGAGCCCTGTAATATATCAAGACGCTCAAAATTGAAAACTGAA